>NC_134836.1:116590849-116662327 GCF_004210375.1 Tachypleus tridentatus | reverse complement strand
CATCCTTAACCTTAAGAACATTACTTTTGACTGTCTCTTAACTTATTTTACAAGATAGAAATTCTGTAAACAAAAAATGTATCTTACTGAATGTGTTACAGCCTATTATACATTTTGATCTCAGGATATTTACTGAAAAAAGAGTTTGTTTGTTTTGAATTTCATGCAAAGCTACACAAGAGTTATCTGTGATAGCTGTCCCTAATTTTGCTGTGCAAGTCTAGACAGAAGACAGCTAGTTATCACCATTCACCTCCAACTTTGGGATACTCTTTACCAATGAAAGGTGGGGTTGACCATCACATTATAAAACCCCACAACCGAAAGGGAAAGCACATTTGGCGTGACAGGGATTCGGACCTGCGACCCTAAGATTGTGAGTTCGGTGCTCTAACCACCTGACAATGCCAGGCCCAAATAAGAGTGAAACTAACAAAGTCTTATTACCTAATTTATGTGTACCATGCTATCATTAATATACCAGATTCATATTATTGTATTTATGAAAAATATTTCATTGTTTGGTGTTTTAAATCTTACTTTTTCTTTCAGTCTTAGGCAGGTGTAGCTGAGCAGGATGTTTAATTCATGTTTTTAACTTTCATTTCTTTTACTTTTCAATGCCTATAGGAAAATAAACAAGAATGTATTACCACCAAAATACTGAAACTATGTTTTAGAAACAATACCACCTTTAGTTACTTGTAATACTCTGTCAAAAGAAACGTGCTCGAGCCAAATTAATTGGGTACAAGAGTTGAAGATTTACAAGTTGTTATTGTTAGTTTGATACAAACTTTCATTTTTAATTTGGTTCTAATTTTTCCATCAAAACAGAACTGTTCAAATATAATTAGCAAAACTGGTCACAAACCAATAATTTAACAATAAAAAACACAATATACAATAAAATAGTGCACATATTAAGTATCAGGATAATACCTAACTTCCACCTCCTATATATACATACATACACACATCTTACTGACATTTTTACTCAGCTTATAACAAGTAATATGAAAAAAAACACACACAGCCAATACCATATTATGTTTCTTATACACCTTTTACAAAAAACACAGACAATACAACCTGACATATTTACAGATTCTAGAAGTATGTTTCTTACACATTTTGCAAAAAGGACAGACAATACAACCTAAAATATTTACAGATTCTAGAAGTATGTTTCTTATACGTTTTGTAAAAAGGACAGACAATACAACCTGACATATTTACAGATTATAGAAGTATGTTTCTTATACATTTTGTAAAAAGGACAGACAATACAACCTGACATATTTACAGATTATAGAAGTATGTTTCTTATACATTTTGCAAAAAGGACAGACAATACAACCTGACATATTTACAGATTCTAGAAGTATGTTTCTTATACATTTTGTAAAAAAAAGGACAGACAATACAACCTGACATATTTACAGATTCTAGAAGTATGTTTCTTATACATTTTGTAAAAAGGACAGACAAATACACCTTGAATATTTACAGATTCTAGAAGTATGTTTCTTATACATTTTGTAAAAAGGACAGACAATACAACCTGACATATTTACAGATTCTAGAAGTATGTTTCTTATACATTTTGTAAAAAGGACAGACAATACAACCTGACATATTTACAGATTCTACAAGTATGTTTCTTTTACATCTTGTAAAAAGGACAGACAATACAACTTGACATATTTACAGATTCTAGAAGTATGTTTCTTATACATTTTGCAAAAAGGACAGACAATACAACCTGACATATTTACAGATTATAGAAGTATGTTTCTTATACATTTTGTAAAAGGACAGACAATACAACCTGACATATTTACAGATTATAGAAGTACGTTTCTTATACATTTTGTAAAAAGGACAGACAATACAACCTGACATATTTACAGATTCTACAAGTATGTTTCTTTTACATCTTGTAAAAAGGACAGACAATACAACCTGACATATTTACATATTCTAGAAGTATGTTTCTTTTACATCTTGAAAAAGGACAGACAATACAACCTGACATATTTACAGATTATAGAAGTATGTTTTCCTATACATTTTGTAAAAAGGACAGACAATACCACCTGACATATTTACAGATTCTAGAAGTATGTTTCTTATACATTTTGTAAAAAGGACAGACAGTACAACCTGACATATTTACAGATTCTAGAAGTATGTTTCTTATACATTTTGTAAAAAGGACAGACAATACAACCTGACATATTTACAGATTCTAGAAGTATGTTTCTTATACATTTTGTAAAAAGGACAGACAATACAACCTGACATATTTACAGATTCTAGAAGTATGTTTCTTATACATTTTGTAAAAGGACAGACATATGCAACCTGACATATTTACAGATTCTAGAAGTATGTTTCTTATACATTTTGTAAAAGGACAGACAATACAACCTGACATATTTACAGATTCTAGAAGTATGTTTCTTATACATTTTGTAAAAAAGGACAGACAATACAACCTGACATATTTACAGATTCTAGAAGTATGTTTCTTATACATTTTGTAAAAAAGGACAGACAATACAACCTGACATATTTACAGATTCTAGAAGTATGTTTCTTATACATTTTGTAAAAGGACAGACAATACAACCTGACATATTTACAGATTCTAGAAGTATGTTTTTATACATTTTGTAAAAAGGACAGACAATACAACCTGACATATTTACAGATTATAGAAATATGTTTCTTATACATTTTGTAAAAAGGACAGACAATACAACCTGACATATTTACAGATTCTAGAAGTATGTTTCTTATACATTTTGTAAAAGGACAGACAATACAACCTGACATATTTACAGATTCTAGTATGTTTCTTATACATTTTGTAAAAGGACAGACAATACAACCTGACATATTTACAGATTATAGAAGTATGTTTTCTTATACATTTTGTAAAAAAAACACAGACAATACAACCTGACATATTTACAGATTATAGAAGTATGTTTCTTATACATTTTGTAAAAAGGACAGACAATATAACCTGACATATTTACAGATTCTAGAAGTATGTTTCTTATACATTTTGTAAAAAGGACAGACAATACAACCTGACATATTTACAGATTCTAGAAATATGTTTCTTATACATCTTGTAAAAAGGACAGACAATATAACCTGACATATTTACAGATTCTAGAAGTATGTTTCTTATACGTTTTGTAAAAAGGACAGACAATACAACCTGACATATTTACAGATTATAGAAGTATGTTTCTTATACATTTTGTAAAAAGGACAGAAAATACAACCTGACATATTTACAGATTATAGAAGTATGTTTCCAAGTGTTTTTTTCAAAATCATGATAAAAGATCACTTCTCATCTGAAGGTTCGATATTTTTGACATCTACAAGTGTTGTAACTCACCAATTTCTGCATGACTACAATCTACTTTTATAATAGTTTGACATTCAAAAGAACCAGAAGATAATATCGCCATGAGGCCAGACCTATTGCTAATGTTTAGCATTTAAACAAAATGCTCTTCAAGAAGATTCATTTCTAATATGAATCTGACTCAGTTAAGAATTCTGTATTTGTGGTACAAACATAACTCTATCAGCTTAACCCCTGCACTTGAAGGATTTATAAACAGTACAAATATAATTATTGGCTAATGATAAAATAATGAAACAATGGTAAAAAACAAAAATAAAAAAAAATGTTTACCCAACAATACTCATCTTAAATACATTAAGAAAAAATGCCTCCAAAACAACAAGGACGAGACAAGAACAGAAACAATGCTCCCTAGTTAATTTCAAGGTTACACCTATCTCACAGTCACTTAAAATCCACAAAAACAAGACTTGTGACACCTAACATGCTGATGAAAATTGTAGTGATTTCTTACAGGTGAAATGGAAGAGACGGACATGATATCGAATTTAATATTAAAAAACAACTTTAATGAAACAAAATATACAACAACTGACTACCAGGTGGCAGCAGGATACCTACAAATACAAGAAATGTAAATAAATAAAAGAGTATTGTTTTGTATTGGAATTCCGCACAAAGCTACTCGAGGGTTATCTGCTTAGCCAGTCCCTAATTTAGCAGTGTAAGACTAGAGGGAAGGCAGCTAGTCATCACCACCCACTGCCAACTCTTGGGCTTCTCTTTTACCAACGAATAGTGGGATTGACTGTCACATTATACACCCCCACGGCTGAGAGGGCGAGTATGTTTAGCAACGCACGAGGGCTAATAAAAGAGTAAAGACATGCTTAAATAAAGGTGCGCTATCAACAAATAAGGCAGGCACTAGTGGAAAGAATGTGACAGGACTTCTAAACAGAGTTCTAATTCTCTCAAATCAATATATGTTGTTTTCCTCAAAAGCTGAGACAAATCTGACGTGAGTATCAAAAACTATTGTCATTACACACATATTCTCAGCAGCTAATCAATCCAAAAAATGGCACCAGAATGTGAATATATCTCTGCTACATGTTGCTGTCACAAGGTTAGGATGGATATAATGTAAATATCCAGTACAACAGGAGATAGGTTCTCTCACTAGTCAAACTATGAAAAGTAATACATTAGGCTGAATTTGACACACAACCCAAACCAGACATAGGATGTTTAAAATCAGAACTTAGAAGAAAAAAAAATCAAATAATTTGTAAATATGTACTACAGGATAGTGTATTAAGTAGTATACACTTGTACTTCAAAACACAGGACTGAAACTTGGCACTATTTAAAACACTGGTAAGAAAGAACCACAGAATAAAGTCTTTCAACTGTTAATCAACTGAGAAAGGTAGCACAGAATAAAACAAACGTACTCTAAAGCAGTCTGCCATTAATAACATAAAAGAAAACAAGTGAAAACCACTAAGGCCCTTCATTCTTACACAAATGAGCGCCTTTCATTTTCATACAACTGAAAATCACTGAGGCCTTTCATTCTGAAATAAGTGAATAACACCAAGGCATCCATTCTCTCACAACTGAAACTCACTAAGGCCTTCCATTTTCATACAACTGAATATGATCAAGGTCTTCCTTTGTGACAGAACTTAATAACACCAAGGTTTCCATTTTCTGACAAATGAATATCTCTAAGGCCTTACATTCTCTTACAACTGAATATCTCTAAGGCCTTACATTCTCTTACAACTAAAAAGAAAGTAATTATTGTAAAGTGAATGATGTCATCACTAGCAAGATAAAATATTAAAAACAAATAATGAGCCACTATCCGTTCAGTAGAAATCATAACTAACTATTGAAAAATGATTGAAAACACTCAATATCAAAGTTAATGAATTTCCACATTGTTATTAATATTAACTTCTGATCAGGTTAACACTTGAACAACAAACTAAACAGTTTAGAAAAAACGTAACTAAACAGATAATTAGCATAAAAGACTAATAACAAACAAGATAAATAACACACACACAACATACAGGTAACTATTAACTAACAAATACAGCAATAAATGACACACACGTAAACCAATATTTTACAATTCTTAACAAACATGTCTGAGTTTATAGGCATTCCATATGCTAATTGTAATATTACAGACAGTTGGTATTTATGTAAGGTTACTTGGATGTAGGATGGTGTTTCTAATAATTCTACCCTCAAGAGAAACTATTCATAATTGAACTAACAGTAGACACCATACCCTGCACACACAGCACACAAAGTTATCAGTAACATCCTCCTTGATACAGACAATGTGAAAAACGCGGTGACATGCTGAACACAGCAGAACCTCACCACTGCAGTGGCACTCAAAACAGTACCAATCATGACCGCCACGCTCCTGTCCCAAGAATGAACAAAATCAGTATGTATTAATAATATCATATTAACATTCCAGTGGTTTCAAATTACTTGTACATGCATGTATACTTTAGTTTCAGTAAAATACTTGCTTTAATGTAACAGAAAGTAATCTTACTAGCCAATATTAAATATTTCATACTATAAACATGAAAAGTTGTATTTTCAAACAGAGACTACAGTATCAAATAAAACTACAAAATAATATATATATTTATACATATATATAAATTCGTTGTTAACTAAATTTTCTCAACTATTTTTCTCTTCCTAGAACTGAAGTTGTTTTTTGTTCTTTTCAGAATGGTATTCATCTAACCTTATTAAAAAATCACAACATGTTTTAACACAAGCTTTTGTTTTAAAAGATATATAAACAATTTTATTTAAAACTATGCATACAAAAACACTAGAGCAAAATATATCATGATAAATGTTTTAAGGATAAAGCTACAGATCTACACATCTATTATGAGCCTATCATGAGTATTAGACATCAGATTTTGTTTTAATAAGCCCTTAAGTTTACCATGGAGCCACCAATGGGATAAATAAATTTTACTGATGCATCACCGATTCTGAAATTAATAATGGTAGGCCTAAAACTTACACTAACAGTAAATGGTATTACAAGGAGATGCAGGTCAATAAATATTACAGTGATAGTGTTGAGACAAGATCTTTCTCAAATCAAACACTGTTCATTCCTCTAAGGTGCATACTGAAGTCCTTTCTTGGCCACACCTTTTCTTGCACCTAAGATATTTTTTGACGAGATGTTTTATACAGTGATGAAAAAGACACTTAAAAAGCAATAATGAATATGATTGAATGGATATTTTGTTAAACTCACCACTGGACTATATGGTAATTTATAACCGTACTGTTCCACACCAACTTTAGAACCCTTACAACCTATGCTCTTCTTTATCACCACCAACTTATCTTGAACAGCAAGATTCAGTTGCTGTTCCAAGTCACTGCTCAGTCAAGTTATATTTATTTAATGATATAGCTAGATATTCTATGAAAATTTGGGATTTGCTTCTGTTGCCGTATGTATTCCACAGAATCCCAGATGTGCTGGACAGTTTGAGGGCAGGCTAATCTTCTTCTCATAACCTTCATTGCTGACCAAAAGATTCACAACCTGTTAACACGAAAACACAAAGATGACAGACCAGTTACAACACAATAAATTAACATGTATAGTGTAAGTACTTAAAACAAATTTACTACAACATTATTGAGATTCTAAACATTCTAAAATTTTGGTTACAGTAAAAACAAAGAAATGTTAAGTAGAAAAATAAGGAAAAACAAGTTGTATACTAACTACTGAGTTTTGATCCCAGTCACAGGATGGTGTTGTAAACCATTTAAACACAGTAAAAATACAGAAAAGAAACTTAGAAGTCTTCACTGGGAGTAAAGATAAAATGTGAAGATTTTTGGACAAACACTTACAAAAACTAATACTTCCACATACCAAGTTGTGGATACACTATAGTAGTAATAAACAAAAACTGATACTTTCACACATCAAGTTATGGATACACTAAAGTAGTAATAAACAAAAACTGATACTTTCATGTACCAAGTTATGGATACACTATAGTAGTAATAAACAAAAACTGATACTTTCACACATCAAGTTATGGATACACTATAGTAGTAATAAACAAAAACTGATACTTTCATGTACCAAGTTACGGATGCACTATAGTAGTAATAAACAAAAACTGATACTTTCACACATCAAGTTATGGATACACTATAGTATTGTTTGTTTGTTTTGAATTTTCGCACAAAGCTACTCAAGGGCTATCTGTGCTAGCCGTCCCTAATCTTGCAGTGTAAGACTAGAGGGAAGGCAGCTAGTCATCACCACCCACCGCCAACTCTTAGGCTACTCTTTTACCAATGAAAAGTGGGATTGACCGTCACATTATAATGCCCCCACGGCTGGGAGGCGAAGGTTTAGTATTAACTCGGATGCGAACCCGCGACCCTCAGATTACGAGCGCATGCCTTAACGTGCTAGGCCATGCCGGGCCACACTATAGTAGTAATAAACAAAAACTGATACTTTCATGTACCAAGTAATGGATACACTATAGTAGTAATAAACAAAAACTGATACTTTCACACATCAAGTTATGGATACACTATAGTAGTAATAAACAAAAACTGATACTTTCACATACCAAGTTATGGATACACTATAGTAGTAATAAACAAAAACTGATACATTCACACATCAAGTTATGGATACACTATAGTAGTAATAAACAAAAACTAATACTTTCACATACCAACTTATGGATGCACTATAGTAGTAATAAACAAAAACTGATACTTTCATGTACCAAGTTATGGATGCACTATAGTAGTAATAAACAAAAACTGATACTTTCATGTGCAAAGTTATGGATACACTATAGTAGTAATAAACAAAACTGATACTTTCACATACCAAGTTATGGATACACTATAGTAGTAATAAACAAAACTGATACTTTCATGTACCAAGTTATGGATACACTATAGTAGTAATAAACAAAACTGATACTTTCATGTACCAAGTTATGGATACACTATAGTAGTAATAAACAAAACTGATACTTTCACATACCAAGTTATGGATACACTATAGTAGTAATAAACAAAAACTGATACTTTCATGTACCAAGTTATGGATACACTATAGTAGTAATAAACAAAAACTGATACTTTAATGTACCAAGTTATGGATGCACTATAGTAGTAATAAACAAAAACTAATACTTTCATGTACAAAGTTATGGATACACTATAGTAGTAATAAACAAAAACTGATACTTTCACATACCAAGTTATGGATACACTACAGTAGTAATAAACAAAAACTGATACTTTCACATACCAAGTAATGGATACACTATAGTAGTAATAAACAAAAACTGATACTTTCATGTACCAAGTAATGGATACACTATAGTAGTAATAAACAAAACTGATACTTTCATGTACCAAGTTATGGATACACTATAGTAGTAATAAACAAAACTGATACTTTCACATACCAAGTTATGGATACACTATAGTAGTAATAAACAAAATCTGATACTTTCATGTACCAAGTTATGGATACACTATAGTAGTAATAAACAAAATCTGATACTTTCATGTACCAAGTTATGGATACACTATAGTAGTAATAAACAAAATCTGATACTTCCACATACCAAGTTATGGATACACTATAGTAGTAATAAACAAAAACTGATACTTTCACGTACCAAGTTATGGATACACTATAGTAGTAATAAACAAAAACTGATACTTTCACATACCAAGTTATGGATACACTATAGTAGTAATAAACAAAAACTGATACTTTCACATACCAACTTATGAATACACTATAGTAGTAATAAACAAAAACTGATACTTTCATGTACCAAGTTACGGATGCACTATAGTAGTAATAAACAAAAACTGATACTTTCATGTACCAAGTAATGGATACACTATAGTAGTAATAAACAAAAACTGATACTTTCATGTACCAAGTAATGGATACACTACAGTAGTAATAAACAAAAACTGATACTTTCACACATCAAGTTATGGATACACTATAGTAGTAATAAACAAAAACTGATACTTTCACATACCAAGTTATGGATACACTACAGTAGTAATAAACAAAAACTGATACTTTCACACATCAAGTTATGGATACACTATAGTAGTAATAAACAAAAACTGATACTTTCACATACCAACTTATGGATACACTATAGTAGTAATAAACAAAATCTGATACTTTCACATACCAAGTTATGGATACACTACAGTAGTAATAAACAAAATCTGATACTTCCACATACCAAGTTATGGATACACTATAGTAGTAATAAACAAAAACTGATACTTTCACGTACCAAGTTATGGATACACTATAGTAGTAATAAACAAAAACTGATACTTTCACATACCAAGTTATGGATACACTATAGTAGTAATAAACAAAAACTGATACTTTCACATACCAACTTATGGATACACTATAGTAGTAATAAACAAAAACTGATACTTTCATGTACCAAGTTATGGATGCACTATAGTAGTAATAAACAAAACTGATACTTTCACACATACCAAGTTATGGATACACTATAGTAGTAATAAACAAAACTGATACTTTCATGTACCAAGTTATGGATGCACTATAGTAGTAATAAACAAAACTAATACTTTCATGTACAAAGTTATGGATACACTATAGTAGTAATAAACAAAAACTGATACTTTCACATACCAAGTTATGGATACACTACAGTAGTAATAAACAAAAACTGATACTTTCACGTACCAAGTTATGGATACACTATAGTAGTAATAAACAAAAACTGATACTTTCACATACAAGTTATGGATACACTATAGTAGTAATAAACAAAAACTGATACTTTCACATACCAACTTATGAATACACTATAGTAGTAATAAACAAAAACTGATACTTTCATGTACCAAGTTACGGATGCACTATAGTAGTAATAAACAAAAACTGATACTTTCACACATCAAGTTATGGATACACTATAGTATTGTTTGTTTGTTTTGAATTTTCGCACAAAGCTACTCGAGGGCTATCTGTGCTAGCCGTCCCTAATTTTGCAGTGTAAGACTAGAGGGAAGGCAGCTAGTCATCACCACCCACCGCCAACTCTTGGGCTACTCTTTTACCAACGAAAAGTGGGATTGACCTTCACATTATAATGCCCCCACGGCTGGGAGGGCGAGCGTGTTTAGCGCAACTCGGATGCGAACCCGCGACCCTCAGATTATGAGCGCATGCCTTAACGTGCTAGGCCATGCCGGGCCACACTATAGTAGTAATAAACAAAAACTGATACTTTCATGTACCAAGTTATGGATACAGTAAAGTAGTAATAAACAAAAACTGATACTTTCATGTACCAAGTTATGGATACACTATAGTAGTAATAAACAAAAACTGATACTTTCACACATCATTTTATGGATACACTATAGTAGTAATAAACAAAAACTGATACTTTCACACATTAAGTTATGGATACACTATAGTAGTAATAAACAAAAATTGATACTACCACATACCAAGTTATGGATACACTAGTAACAGGACTTGAAAAATCCACAAAGAAAACAGCTTTACAGAGCAGAGAAACCACATCTGGAATTGTAGAACATGTTTTATTCTCTGTAAAAATAGCGTAAATTAAGAACAATGGTGGGCTATTCCAATTCCAGATCCTTAAAGGAGTTCAAATCATTGTTTAGAACTTTAAAAAAAACTTGAGAGTACCAGAAAACTTTGTTTGTGAACCAACACAACAAACATGTCTTCCCAACTTGCACAGTAGATGTTAAAGAGATATGTACAAATCTCTAGAGTAAACAACACGTAACCAGACTGTGAAAAGACTTGCCAGTAAAACAAAAAATTTTACATTATGGGGTTTTACAAATTGAATATTACAGAATACATTGATGCACAGGTGAAGGAAGTTACAAGCATACAATATATGTATAAATAGAATACCTCATAACACATCTGAAGCCTTATCGTAACAAGTGAGCTAACACAATGACAGTTCATGACTAAATTGGTGGTTTTATTTGATACTGAAAATCACTTAATTAAAAGTTGGAAAGTCACTAACTTGGTACTTACTACATTCAAGGCCTGAGCACTCAACAACAGTGGTTATGTCACAAATTAAAAGCTAAGATATCCATTAACACAACAACGAAAACTGAAATACTTATTTGAAGATAATGGAAGCTCCCATATCTCCAAACCAATGGCTACTTTCATGATAACCGTAACTGAAGAAGAAATTCAAACAGCAGCTGACCCATTCAACTACACCAATATAAAATCTCACAAAGCATCTCAAATGGACTATTTTTTCTTAATGTGGGTTTTGAAATAAAAATTCACATACATGCAATGGATAGACTGCAGAAAGTTTGATGTTGAAACTTTCATACATTAATGGTTCTAGCTGGTTGTTAACAAGTTTCAGAAATTAGTTGAAACAAACATTTCAGAATTATGTTAAGATAATCCCAGTCAAAACATGTTTACACTTATGTTAGTGTGGATGAATGACACCAGAGGGCCAACCTGTCATTTACTTCATATGTATATCTGTGGTTTAACAAAAAAAAACTAATATTCTGTTAGTTGTGAGTTGTTGAATAGGGAAGAATATAATATTGGCATAAATAACTGGTAAAAGGGAAAAAAAGTCACAATTTTGGCTAGTTAAAAAAAAACAACAAATTTTATTTAAATAATTAAAGTAATATTACATCAGTTATTGACTGACAATACATGACTTGTACGCATTGAAAACACAACATTTTAAAAAACGTATTTTTAATAACAGATAATAAAGTAAGGTAATTAAACAAGAATAATTAATTCAGTCATTTATTGATAATACATGATATGTACAGATTGAAAACAATTTATATAATATTGCAGCATTACATATATATTTATTATTGATGACACCACAAAGAAAGTCTGCCACAGTCTTGCAGTTTCCCACAACATACAAGTTTCGGAAGACATTCATATAGCAGCTACACATAGCGTGGACAAATATTCGTTAAGGGGGGTTACCAATAGCAACCTGCTGTATAATGGTGTGCAATTAATTTTAAATATTTTTTATTTTATTACTTTAATTTATTTATGGTATTCAAATAAAATGTGTTTTTTTTCCTGTAAATAAACTCAAAGTATATAATCATGTGTGATATGCAGATTTGAATATTCACTACTTTTATAGAAAGTTCTATTTACACATAACCATCCCTAAATACTTCAGTGTGTGGTAGACACAAAGGCTTCTACCTGGTAGCATGCAGAAAGGTTGCATAATCACAGACAGGTAGCTATAGCTATTGTATAAATCCTAGTGTACGCTTCAAAACAAAACAAATGTTTGGGAAACACTGAACTTCAATACTGCCATTTTTTGGCCTAGTTTTATTGCACTAAATACCACACCCTAATCAGATCTCTTACCCATGACCCCAAGGGCTGGAACAATTTGTTACATCAATAGCCAAGAACCATAAGGACATTAACTATTGGTCCCAGGGATTTTCAGTATACAGATAGAACAGGTTACATTTTTTTAAAATCTGGTTTATCTTTTTATCATTAGACTTTAAACTGATAGAAGGATGAAGGTAATTAAATTGTCAAAAACGTTTCCAAAATTAATTCTTTGGTCACCAATGTATAAAACAGTGACCAAACAGTGGTACTGATTAAGGATGTAATAATGTATGCATGGTAAACAGTTTGAAGCATGTTTTTCACGAACCATGATTCTTCATGTGAATTTTAAAAAGTAGACAGAGAAACTTTGCTAACTGTTTACATCTCTGTTTATTACCCAATAATAAACAACAAAACCTCCTTAAACAGAAACTTGTTCCACTCCCTTACTTCTACCATTAAGATAATTTCTACTCATATTTTGTACTTTTAACAAATCCACACAATTATTCTTTAGCAATTATAATTTTTTGTAACATCTGAAGTACAGATATACACATTTATAAATTATCTACACAGAAATGTAATAAATAAAAACCACTAGGACTGTAGCAGCAAGCAGATAAACATAGTCCTACAATGAGACTTTTGTAACAGAATTTTCTTTTATACTACTAATATGCTTATAGATACAATATTCACCCTCCATGGCACATTGACGATATTAACAAGTGTGAGGACTAACCTAATGTAGTCGAGTAGCAAGAGACCCACTTTAAGTGACACAAGATTATGGAATTATGATATTGGAAAAACACACAGGATCAAGAAATCTTACCACAAAATTATAGATACCTTCATAACTCTAACACTTTCAAAAGGTGGACCTTTCTTTTTTTGAGGAACACTAAGATTATGGAAAGTAGTCTTATACCCTCTGGTTCAGAGATAACTGGAAGACAGTATATGCTGGACATGGTATGTCAACAAGTTTAACAAGAAGCCTGTACAAAATTATGCTGTATATTTTGTTTTTTGTCAGCTAACCCAAACACATACTACAACATTACAATTACAATATTATATCTCTTAATAAACATTCAGTTCACACCTGAATAAGTTACATCTTCTCAATCTACATCTAACTAAGACTCCTATTATTGAGTTAACAATAAGATAACAGATTGACAAAAACCTAAGTTTCCAGTTCTGACACACCATTGGATAGACTTGTAGTACTCAATACCAATGTAATCTGTTCACATAATAATGTATAACACTCAATAACAATATAATCTGTTCACATCATAATATCTAGCACTCAATAACTATAATCTGTTCACATCATAATGTCTAGCACTCAATAACTATAATCTGTTCACATCATAATGTCTAGCACTCAATAACAATATAATCTGTTCACATCATAATGTCTAGCACTTAATAACAATGTAATCTGTTTAGACAGTAATGTTTAGTACTCAATAACAATGCAATCTGTTTAGACAGTAATGTTTAGTACTCAATAACAATGCAATCTATTCATACTGTAATGTCTGGCACTCAATAACAATGCAATCTATTCATACTGTAATGTATGGCACTCAATAACAATGCAATCTATTCATACTGTAATGTCTGGCACTCAATAACAATGCAATCTATTCATACTGTAATGTCTGGCACTCAATAACAATGCAATCTATTCATACTGTAATGTCTGGCACTCAATAACAATGTAATCTATTCATACTGTAATGTCTGGCACTCAATAACAATGTAATTTGTTTAGACAGTAATGTTTAATACTCAATAACAATGCAATCTATTCATACTGTAATGTCTGGCACTCAATAACAATGCAATCTATTCATACTGTAATGTCTGGCACTCAATAACAATGCAATCTATTCATACTGTAATGTCTGGCACTCAATAACAATGTAATCTATTCATACTGTAATGTCTGGCACTCAATAACAATGTAATTTGTTTAGACAGTAATGTTTAATACTCAATAACAATGCAATCTATTCATACTGTAATGTCTGGCACTCAATAACAATGCAATCTATTCATACTGTAATGTCTGGCACTCAATAACAATGCAATCTATTCATACTGTAATGTCTGGCACTCAATAACAATGCAATCTATTCATACTGTAATGTCTGGCACTCAATAACAATGCAATCTATTCATACTGTAATGTATGGCACTCAATAACAATGCAATCTATTCATACTGTAATGTCTGGCACTCAATAACAATGCAATCTGTTGATACTGTAATGTCTGGCACTCAATAACAATGTAATCTATTCATACTGTAATGTCTGGCACTCAATAACAATGTAATCTGTTCATACTGTAATGTCTAGCACTCAATAACAATGTAATCTATTCACATACCAATGTCTAGCACTACATTAATACATTAATATGAACAATCACTGTGATAATCTGTTATATTCAGTATGTTTTACTATTTATGTTACTGTATGTATTAAAGCCACTCATTATCAAATTTATGTCCATTCAAGCAAAAAAATAAACAGTAAATATGAACTGAAAACATAGTGACTTAATTAGGGACCTGCTGACTTAATTAATAATAATTATTGTCTGTATTTTAGTGGTTCAATTGTTACTTTCTTCTGAGAAATCATGACTTGAACACAGTTAATGTAATATTACCCAAACATACCTTATTTAATGTGAATGACCTTAAAGTTTAAATGTTACCCACTCTATAAAGTTGACCTTTGATGGGTGTCTGCTTTTAAGAAAAAATGACAACAAATCTAATTAAGTATCTCTTTCCTAGTAGGCAGGTTAATTAATTGGATAATGCAAGGTCAGAGAAGGCCATTTCATTGTCAAGGTCACCTCTCTAATAAAATCAGAACCACTTAAGCATCATCCAAGTATTAAATCTGCCCATAATAATCATACATTGTCACATATACAAAGATTATAAGCTAACATAACATTTCCTATTTCATGTATATGTCACATTATTATTGAAATCTGGTAAAAGGAATTAATAAATCTTTGTTAAATTTAAAGCAACCAGTTTTCAACAAGATTCTTCTTGTTAAATTGAAAAAATTAATGAAACACATGAAGTAGTTAAAGTTTGAAACTTAGACTTGTGAACTTAAAGCATAAGGATGAACAAGCATCTTGTTTAAAATATTTCTTAACATTTATGTCACTGAAATAGTATAAATCTGGTAAAAATCTGAACTTAAACCACCAAAGCAGAAAGTAGTAATTAATGCAAAGTGTACACATATTATCTGAACCATTACCCGAACACTGAGAGATTTCACATAATGCACAAGACAGTTGAACAAATTGTTTTTTTTATAAATTACAACTACTGAGGTATATTCTTTTTAGAGTTGGTAGAGGTTGGTAACTACTGAAGTAGACCAGAATGTAGGCCTAAGACAAGTATGAAGCAGATTATTAGATGTCCAAGTACTGATCAGATGAAGTGTATGTATGTGTGTGTGTATATATATATATATATATATATATATATACACATAAATACATATATTGGTAGCTAATCATCTGTGTACTGGAAAGTTATGAGACAAACACACACAAGAAATATCTCTAGAAAATAAACACAAAATTCACAACTGTAATAAGAAAAAAATAGGATAAAATGTTCCATAATGACAGTTTTTCACAGAAAGTTTATTAGTTGTTGTACATATAAAAAACACAAAAAATGCCAGAATTGAATAAAAACAAAAAGTTTTAAAAATTCTAGTCTAAAGGTTTGTTATTCTGATAATTTTGGCACATTAGTAAAAATGTACCTGCATGACAAATGTCTACTTAATAAATTTTCTATTAATACATTTATATGGTTGGTCCAAATATTAGCACTAGCTGTAAGACAACAAGTCAACAACACCTACAACCAGCTCTAGTATAAATGAAAAGTAAAATTTAATATTCATTCTTAAAATGTGCCTCAAAGCACAAATTCCAGTTTTTTGGCAACAGGATTTGAGCTATGTACCCTCAGATCAACAATCCAGCATATATACTACAAGGGCAGTGGTTCTTAACCTTGTTGGAGGTACTGAACCCCGGAAGTTTCGTACTTGCATTCACTGAACCCTTTGTAATTGGAAAAATAAAATATGATTTTTTCAAATTCAAAACATAAGTAGATATTTTATTAGTGCACAAAATGAACCATGCATCAGTTGCACACAATATCACTGTCTTCAAAGAACAAAACCAACAAAACATGAATTTCACACAAAACAAAAACTTAACTAAATGAATATTTACTACAAATCAATGTGACTTTTGCTGTTGCCTTTCAGAGACAAGTTCAGATATGCAGCTTCACCTTAGCAAGTGCCATTCTCATATCATTTTCACAACAAAGTCTGTTCCTTTCTTCGCTTTTATGTCTACCATCCTCGAAAAGGATTGCTCCCAACGATATCTTGTAACAAATGGTACGAGTCTCTCAAGGGCTTTCTTAGCAATAAGAGGGTACGCTACGATTTGGTGACACCAAAACACTGAGAGCATTGTTGTTCTGGAAAGTTGCTGTTGAACCTAGCTCTGCTGAAGTTCAATGATTTCATAGAGGTATTCATCATTGACATCTGCTGTCGCAACACTAAACGCGGAACGACTGTCCCACACATGCTGGACGTGACTCTCTGGTGGGGAAGTATCTGTTGAGAGACTTTGTGAGCTCATCTAAGTGCATGGCAATTGCTTGCTTAAGTTCCCCGGGTACAGAAATGTCTCCGATTTCAGACACATCTTCAATCTTACTTACACAGTTGTCCAGCAGGGGAAAGTTTGCAAAGTTATCATTCTTTGTTCATCGTTTCCATAATGGTAGCTTTTTTTGAAAAGCCTTCAGGTTTTCTTCCACTTCAATGATGTTGACTCCACCGCCTGCATCTGTTGATTGAGAGCATTGAAGATATCGGCCATGTACACCAAAATGAGAATGAACTCAAATTTTAAGAAGCAATCTGCATGACAATGTTGGTGCTCTTGCAAAAACAGGGATAATTCCACACGCATGGCAAAAACACGATTCAGCACCCTTCCCCAGGATAACCACCAAACATTAGAATGGTACAGAAGTACCTCAAATTCAAAGTCCATTTCATTACATACCTCTTTGAAGATGCGGTGCTTCATGGCATTATTTCACAAAGTTCAGACATTCCACTACAATTTTAATACTTCTGCCAGTTTTGAAGGCAAGGTTTTTGTTGCCAATGCATACCTGTGCAGAACACAGTGCGTTACAATGATGTGTGGTGCATCGGTTTTCACCAGCCCACCAAAACCAGAGTTTCGTTCCAGCATGTCTGGAGCACTGTCCGAACAAACTGCAGAAGCCATATCCCATGAAAGATCATTGTCTCTGAAGAAGTCATCCACAAGTTTCTTCATGTCAGCTGCCTTAGTAGTTGTTGTAAGAGGTTCACAAAATAAAAAAACTTCTTTTATCTCGTCATTCTTCACATAGAGCACGAATACAACAAGTTGGCTTAGAATTGAAACGTCAGTGGTCTCGCTGAGTTGAAGGCTGAAGTTTGCTGGACTTGAAATCAGATCTGGAACTACTTGAGCCAAGATGTCATCGCTCATATCATCTATTCTGCTGCTGATGGTGTCATTTGAAAGAGGAATTTGGGATAACTGATTTTCAGCAGCTTTTCCCAGCATGATATTTGCCATCTTCAATGCAGCTAGTTTTATGAGTGCTTCACCAATGGTGTGTGGTTTGCCCTGCTTTGCGATCAAATACGCAACTTTATACGATGTTGTGAGGATCGGTTTATCGATGGGTACAAAGCCGAGAACAGGCAAAGTAGCCTCTTCATCAAACCTGGCTCTCTTTACTTTGAATTCAGCAAGCATTGTGTTCTTGTATTTCCCATCTCCATGCAGTTTTAGGGAGTGTTCTCTTAGTTTTGCTGGTGCTACACTAGAATTGCTCAACTTGGCATTGCAAATCATGCATTGAGGATGCTGACTCCCATCATGTTCCGTTATACATGTGAATCCATATTATGCGATTCGTCCGACCACTTTCTGTTTTTGCTCGACATAGTTAGTGTGAAGGGATTGAAATTTTAGAAAAAAAATCACAAATGATGCACGATTACTACAGTCACAAGTCGACTGCTAAGAGCACGAAGTTCCCTGCAGCACAGATATTAAGGCCAAGTGATGTGGCATGATCAGCCGCAGCCAATGATGGCCAAGTGGAGCATAACGCCACGAGATATACAAGTGGGTGAATGGAACAGACACACACACAGCGTGTGTCTTGACCTCCACCAACCCCTGAGACTGACTCACCAAACTCCTGAGGTTCGACTGAACCCAGGTTAAGAACCACTGTACTAAGCCATTGCAGCCTACCTATTAATAAGGGTAACCAATTAGCAGATATCTCAAAAAAGCTTAAAATACTCCAGACAAAGTTCAAAGGTAAAGAGTAATAAATTTTGGGGTTGGTGTATATATCTTTGCTGCTTTTCAAATAAAATTACATTTATAAAGACCTGTTGGTCGAAACACTGTCTCATTCACTGAACCAACATTTAAAATACAACACTCACAGCTAGCCCTTTTCAGTCAAATATTTACCAATCCTTCATTATAACTCCCTTAAACTTACTACTTTCTCCATATCTGAAGGTAATCCATTACAAAGGCCAACCATCCTTTTAGAAAAATAAAACTGTCTTAGCTGAAGATGACTCCCTTATACCAAAATTTGTGTGTCCCCTTGTCCTTCTGTTCTTACTGTTTAGTATGATAAAAAATGACATAGCAACACAATTGATCTATACTACAACCTTACACACCTCAATCAGATTCTTCTGTGAAAGGAGAATAATTTCAGAGATTTTTTACCTCTTACCACATGACAACCACTTCATCCCATGCACCATTCTAGCAGCTCTCCTCTGAACCCTTTCCAACAACTCAATTTCCTTCCTAAAGTAAAGAATCTTAGACTGAATATAATACTTCAAATGTGGCTAACCAGTATCACATGAATGCATAACCTATTAAGACTTTTCTTTCACACTTATGTAGATACAGTCTAAAATCTTATTTGATTTGCTAATGACATCATCACACTGATTAGATAGTTTAAGAGACTATAAACTAAGCTCCTCTTCCTTCAATAAATACTATTATGGTTACCATAATTAATATTATACCTATAATTTATGTTATGCTTCACATTGGTTGCAGTTATTATAATTAAAAAACGTGTCTGCTATTGAAATTCCCAACTCACCAGACAGTCCAAGTTCTTCTGTGGAGCAGCCACAGTCTCCTCACAGTCACCAACACTCAAGACCTTAATATAATCAACATATTTAAATTTATTGACCTTTCCTCATCTATCTCATTGATGTAAATAAAAAACATAACAAAAGTCCTAGCACTAAGCCCTGACACACTTGTGACATCAATCCAGATTGACTGAGCTCCCTCTATAATAACCCTCTTTCATCCAGCCACTCTTCTATCCCACCACAAAGATATTTTTGTTTCAAAATTGTCTACATTTAACCATGTTTCATGACAATTATATTAAAATTCTCTTTTCCAACCCATGCTCTAAAGTTTCAATTGTATTTCTTTTATCGTCATACCAGTAAGTTAAACTAATATGCCTTTAAAACCTACTTTTCACTAGTCCTAGTTCAAAGCTGCCCCTACTGCTGGATCAATAGTTTTCAGAAACAAGCCAGCTCCTACCCTATTTCAAATCATACTTCCAGAAACCTCCCCATTTACCACAGAATTAATCTCACAAATCCAAGCAGCCAATCTGCTTATCCTTATATATTTACTTAAGTGTACAGTTCAGCCCCACTAACCTACTTATTTCATCCCAACAATTAAATGTGCAGTATTGCTGACAGAATTACATTTTTGGCCATTTTATTTAAGTGCTTTTATCAATTATGTCCTCTGATCAATTGTCCCAGAGTGTAATGGAAAGACTGCTACCTTTACTGTATCACTTACTCTATCAATTATACCTTCCATCCTTGTCCTAGAATAATATAAACAAATTATTTTCTCTCTGTTTACTAGTTGTACTAAAACATCAGCTTTAACAATAACCTAATTTCTTGTTTCCATCTCTATCTGTCCTTCTGTTCTTGTTTCCTTCCTCTGCACAAGCTGAAGGTTAAAATATGTTAATATGAAATATAAAAAAGATAGTTGACATAAAATTATCAGTTCTCTATTAAACATAATATTTATAAGTTACAATAACAATAATACTGATTATGTTTCTCAGTCTAACATTTCTGTAAAAAATAGTAACATTTGTCATTTGTTGTTAAACAGACACATGAGATTTACCCAGAAAAACTACAAACAGAATGTTAAGTCTAATCAGTAATGTTAAATGCTGAGCTTAGTAATACAAAGTCAGGCATATTTCCATTATGAATAAATTACCAATACATCAGAAAAAATACTTTAAAAAAATAACCAATACATCAGACAGTTGGCACTTGTAACCTAGACCTAGTAAGATGTTATTAAAATTAATTAAACAGCATGGAGATTCATCAAATGATTCTAATGAAACAATACAGGGATTCATCAGATGATTCTTATGAAACAGCAGGAGATTCATCAAATGATTCTGATGGAACAGCAGGGAGATTCATCAAATGATTCTGATTGAACAGCAGGAGATTCATCAAATGATTCTGATTGAACAGCAGGGAGATTCATCAAATGATTCTGATGGAACAGCAGGGAGATTCATCAAATGATTCTGATGGAACAGCAGGGAGATTCATTAAATGATTCTGATGGAATAGCAGGGAGATTCATTGAGTGTTTCTAATGAAATGACATTGAGATTCATCAAATTATTCAGTGCAATAAATATTGGCATGTTCTCTTGCCATACTTGTGAACTATGTATATACAAACAGTACTAAATAGATTTACCTTAAGTTCATCAATAAATACAGAATGGTTATTTTATGATTCCTCACTGTACTAAAATATTACAGTCAGTTATACAATATTTCTTTCTTCTTCCACCATTATTTAACACAACAGTTGATTCAGTCTTTTCAAAAGCTATTCATGTTAGTATTACACACATAATTTGCCATAGCATATTGTACCTTTTCACTTTTGTCCTGAACCAAGATGAGTGGTTTCTGGTTATGATTTTTTGTGGTTGTTCAATCACCAGCTTATTTTAATTTTTAATTTGTCCTTATTAACCACAACAAATTTTACCAAAATGTGTATTTGTCATACATGTAATTTCTATCAAAAGTCAGTATCTATTTAGGAACAATACCTTTCATTAAATCAACTGACATGAGAGAGAAGGTACAGCAGGCCCTCTCACTGTGTTGGTAAATTACATGCAACGTAACCTACGTAGTGCATTAATTAGACATTTATAAAAGGGTAACCTATAGGCAAGTGTGAAACCTTAGTAAAGCAGTACAATGATAGAGATATTTTATATTTTACTTAAATACTTCAAAATTTATAAAGCTAGTTGCTTTCTGATAAGGTTACTATATACATGCATTTTGAATCTCACATATAGTGAGTTGAATTACAAAATCAAAGGTATTAAGATATTTATTAAACTGTATTAAATTTGTATGAAAAGAATTAAATATGAAGTATCCCTTATCAAATTAGAGTCACCACAAAAACAATGCTCACTTTCACTCATGTTTACATTCAGTAGTCACATATTTCTCATTTTTATGACTTTTACTTACCCTTATACTTTGCAACTATTTACCATGATCGCAAAAAAAACAAAAAATACACACAACAGTTATCTAAATTATTACATATTATAATTTTCCTTGACTTTAACACTTACCATTCACAATAACATGTGAAACCTGCAGTGAAACGAGTCAGATTCTCCTCTTAGTTCACCATTCTTTAATTATTAAGAATTTACAGTGGTCAGTATTAACATTTATATTTTTAACTCAAATAAAAAAGATTTTCAAGTTAACTAAGCAAACTAGGCTTAACAAGTTAACATAAGATACTGCTGCCCCTAACGACAAAGTAACAAAAGTAGGGTAAACCAATATAACTTATTACATAGTGTTACAACCAGAACTTAGTAAAGATAGATAGACCTGTGGCTAAATTCATCCACGAATGATGCTGCAAGGTATGTTATCATTCAACAAAATTCTACGGAAGTGTCAGCTAATCCATACATTAATAAAATAACCCGGTGTTTGTATTTTCGCTCATGTCATATATCTAAGTAATAACTTTTTAACAATCAGATACTTTTTTCACACAGTCGTCAAGTTTTGTTTACCGTAGGTTAGTATCTTTCAAAAATTAAAGTGCCATCTACTGTAACATTTATGTACACTGTTCATATTCAGTAAACTACTTGAATATTTAGATATCCATCAGTTATTACACAAAAACAATCTATGCTACTCAACGGAAATATTTAAACCGTTTTAAATTTAACGAACCCAGTCTGTTGCATTGACCAGAAAGTCACTACTCAATACAATAATTTTATTTGTAGATTTTTAGAGTCATTTTAAATGATGAAATACCTGAAGAAATTTATCCTTCCAGACCAACATTCCCAGTGACTCAACAATGAATTTGTTTTTCTTGTTAAGCAGAAAATTATACAATGAAATATCTGTGTTATGTCCACTACGAATATCAAACTCCGGCGTTTAGCGCTGTAAACCCTTACCGCAGAGCCACTGGGAAACCGGCGGTAGGTCTAGGAACTATGTAACGCTAAAAAATCGAGTTTCGATACCTGTGGTGGGCACAACACAGGTATTCCATTGTATAGCCTTATTATACACTTGACAACAAACAACTCAGGCTAATAATCCATGTTATTTTCTTTTTCTTTTTGATATTATTGGCTTGAAAGCTTGCGAAAAACAAAATTGCCTGAAAACTTAAGTTCCTTATTTTACTAAAAACACTGTCATTTCTCTCACAGTATTTGCTTTTTAGCTTATTTTCAGATTATAGGAATGTACAATTACACATTTTGTGTAACATAGCTGAACAGTAAGTATAAAATGGTTCTAAGTCAATTCTAACGATGATTTTTTCACGTTATTTAATGATCTATATTTACACCTAAGTATACACGGTGGGATATAATATTCATACCATCAGCCAAAATAACATTTCAACTATAATTTGTTTATAAATTATTATTATTATCATTGTAGTCGTTCTGATCTGATGAAGATTAAGTCTATTGGGTATGGTTTGGTTTTAATTTCACGCAAAGCTATATGAGGGCTATCTGCACTAGCCGTCCCTAATTTAGAAGTGTAAGACTAGAGGAAAGGCAGCTAGTCATCACCACCCACCGCCAACTCTTGGGCTATTCTTTTACCAACAAATAGTGGGATGGACTGTCACATTATAACGCTCCCATGGCTGAAAGGACGAGCATGCTTGGTATGACGGGGATTCGAACACTTGACCCTCGGATTACGAGTTCAGTGCCTTAACCACCTGATCATGCTGGACTCCATTGGTTACGAAAGTTATGTTAATGTGCGAAGTATGTATGCATAAAACAACAACAAATATTTAGGGAATATTTACGGTTTAATCCGCACAATATTCTTCTGTGGATATATTTGTTATTGAAGCTAGTTTTAAGAAAATGTATCAACATAACACAGTTAGGACAGAAAGTGTTCGTACCCTTGCGTCTTCAGTAGTTTTTTTCCTCATAACTTAAAAAAGTATCACGATTAGGATAATGGAAGTATAGTATATTATACATATCATACCAACACACATCATAATATTTTTTATGTAAATTGAACGACAAATACAATGTTTATAAACAAATAACCAAACCAGAAGGGGCAGAAAGTGTTCGTACGTCTACTTTAATGGTCAGTTGTGTAGCCTTTCAGGAGAATTACTTGGCCCAACCTCTCCTCATAGCCCTCCATGATCGTTTGACAGTACTCGACTGGTATTTTCTTCCATTAATCTTTACACAAGGCCTCCAACTCTTGCAAGTTTTTCGGATGACGCTGATGAACCTTGGTCTTCAACTCATGCCAAACGTTTTCAATTGGGTTGAGATCGGGTGACTGCGATGGCCACTCCAGAACGCTTATATGGTTCCTCTGCAACCAGGATTGCACATATTTCGATGTGTGCTTAGGGTCATTGTCGTGCTGAAAGATCCAACAACGCCCAAGCCGCAAGTTCTGAGCATCATTATTGATATAAGTGCCTAATATATCAACGTACTCTTCATTTTTCATGATTCTGTTGACGCGGTGAAGGCTGCCTGTACCAGAAAAGCTGAAGTAACCCCATAGCATGATCGAGCTACCTCCATGTTTAACTGTAGGGACGGTGTTCTTTGGAAGATTTCGTTCCCCTTCTTACGGAAAATATAGCAAACATCATTGTGGCCGACAAGCTCAATTTTAGTCTCGTCTGACCAACGAATACTCTTCCAATAGGTAAAGGATTTATCTACATGCTTTTTTGCATACCTCAATCGTGCTTCTAAATGAACAGGCTATAAATATGGAGTTTTACGAGGACGGCATGCTTTGAACCCAGAAGAGCGTTACATGTTCGTAACTGTAGAGATGCTTACTTCAACCCCAGTTTCTCTTACCAGTTTCTGTATGTCATTATGCGATAAACGAGGATTCCTACTAACTTCTCTGAGAACCTTCCTCTTGGTTCTCTCGGGAATTTTGGTGGGGTGTCCGGAACGAGGGAGGTTAGCAGTTGATTCTGTAAGCTTAAACTTGGCAATTATACTTTGAACAGTATATTTCGGCACATTAAGTTGTATAGCAATACCGGAAAGAGACATACGAGACTTGTATTTTACAATAATTCGGG
Organism: Tachypleus tridentatus; assembly: GCF_004210375.1. Lineage (NCBI taxonomy): Eukaryota > Metazoa > Arthropoda > Merostomata > Xiphosura > Limulidae > Tachypleus > Tachypleus tridentatus. Next base: position 116,636,457 of record NC_134836.1, on the reverse strand, counting down.
TTTTTAAATCACTGGACAGTTGTTTCAAGTTCGCCATGATGACCAAGCAGATTAGGACAGAGACGGCGCTAAATTGCCGGAAGTACATTTTTTGCTGGCTAAATTCCAATAATTATGAACCCAGTGTCTAGTTCTGGAATGGTATAATGTAGTTCATTCGCCAAACTAAACAAATTTTTTTCGGGAATATCAGTTTTTTCACACGTTCTGAACTGTTTTTGGTTATTTGTTTATAAACAGTTTGTTTTTTGTTCAATTTACATAAAAATTTATGTATATGTGTGTTAGTATAATATTAATAATATATTGTACTTCTATTAGCCTACTCTTGATAGTTTTTACGTTATGAGCAAAAATCACTCGGGACGCAGGGGTACGAACATTTTCTGTCGTAACTGTATGATAAAAGTCGCTGTTTTGTTTCTTTTAATCTCAAAAACAGCAAATAATGCATATGTGTTTTAATCATTTCGCTAGGTAAAATCTCAAATACAAGTTCGTTAAAGTTGCTTATGACTCATTTATGAAGAATAATATAAACAATACAGTGTACAATCGAATTTAAAATTCAAGAACAAAATGCCATTTATTACAAAAAAATCACTTTTTCTTTAGGTAAGGTCACATTGTATTATTTTAGTAACGTTGCAATGATATATACATATCGAAATAATCAAGTGACAAAAATAACACTAAGCATGTTTTTGTTGTTTATGGAATTTCGCACAAAGCTACTCGAGAGCTATCTGTGCTAGCCGTCCCTAATTTAGCAGTGTAAGACTAGAGGGAAGGCAGCTAGTCATCACCACCCACCGCCAACTCTTGGGCTACTCTTTTACCAACGAATAGTGGGATTGACCGTAACATTATACGCCCCCACGGCTGGGAGGGCGAGCATGTTTAGTGCGACGCGGGCGCGAACCCACGATCCTCGGATTACGAGTCGCACGCCTTACGCGCTTGGCCATGCCAGGCCAACACTAAGCACCAATTTTTTTTTTTTTTTTTACTTTTACTTTTTCTTGTTCCTGGACAGAAAGTGTTATTTCCCAATTGCTTATGCCTAAAGTAAATGGAAAAGACCTATTTTTATCTTCAAACTTTGCTTTTGTGACTTGGGAGCGTATAACGAAAACATAATAGGAGACATTATTTGGGGGCTGTTATGTGAAAGTGATTTACATTAGAGTCGTAAATCTCGAAAAACTACTCACTTATAAATATTTTTCTATAACTTTAGTATAAATACATGTAAATCTTGATTCATATGTTGCTTTATTCAGACCTTATGTAAATGAAAATATGCAAATTTGCCCGTTTTTACATTTTTTTTCTAAATTTCATTATCCAGGTCACAAAAGCAAAGTTTGAAGGGAATAATGGCCATTTTTTGTACTTTTACAACATAAGCAATTAAGAAATAACACATAATATCCAGGAACAAAATTTGTGTTACATAGTGTAATTCGTATGACTGCATTGACATATTATGAATTTCGTTGCATAACTTTGGACTTGTGAAACATATAACTGTATACTTCTAATAAGTCCTTTTATGAGCATACTTCATCTCAAAACTTACTAGGCTAAGTCTTGGCTTATTTTTTATATTATCTTGGTGCAAAAAACACTTTAAAATGTTTCTAATTATGGTTTGAAATATACTAAATTCAAACATGGTAATATGCCAAATTAGTCTTAGGTGTTACTTTCTGTGTTTCTGTGACACGAACTGGCCAATGGTTGTTTAAAGGCTCACCTGGATGACAACGTATGGACTTCTTTCTATCTTTAGTATTTAATCTGTGTTGTGAATACAGGCAGGTTTCACATAACACGTGGTCAAGAAAATCGTTCAGTTTATCTTGTTTGAAATTACGTTTGGTCATTTGTCACTTTCAAACTAATACCTGTTACCGCCTGTGGAGAACATTGCTTGCAGTGACCTTGTTTCAGGAAGTCGATAGCGCCGTCCTCCAGTGGTTATACAGGTGATACCTGGAAGTTATGGGTTACCTGTGCTGTAATGAGGATGATCATGTTGATGCATATCTCTGTGGATAAATGCGAGATTTCTTTTAAATTAAGAGACGTTAAACTTGACAGTTTTTTTTTTGCTCATCAAGGAGTATGGAAAATCCTGGTTGTCCTATCATTCAGAAATAAGTCTCTATTTTGGAATTAAGGATCAAAGAGAAGGCAACTAGTCCTAAGCTTCTACTGCTTTTAACTGAATAACGAAATTGACTATCACTCTTGTAACACGTACACCGACAGCTGAAAGTGCAAAGGGTGTTTAGTATCGTCAGGTCTCGAACTTGAGGCTCGTGATTCCATAGCTCTATGTACTGACCAATAGACAATGCTTGCACCTTTAATGGAATAAACTATCTACTGTGTTGCATTAAGGCCTCTACTGGCTTCTCTTCCCTTTTAATAAAAATATCACGCAGTTTTATAAACTAAATTTATTAGTACAATATTAGTTTAAAACAAACTGGTTTATTATTTTACTATGCATCATAATACTTGCAACGTTTTTATGGCTTTTACCCTTGCATACACATCAATGATGTCGCTAAAGTCTGTCAGCTTTATATTGTTGTTCTGAACTAACATTAACGTCAAAGCAGCAAGGTGTTGTTTTTGTACCGAAGAATGGGGGGGGCATTTGACTTTCAGAACTCCAACTTTGAAAGTGAATGTACTCTCTCGGCTACGAACAAACGTAACGTCAAGTATATTGAGAAAGGGTATGTCTATGTTTTGATAGATCAAGACTGTACTTCCTTTGTGTAACAATTTGTTGTAGTATCCACTATTCTTTGCTCTATTTTTGTTACTGCTACTACTAGGAAATAAGTTAACACTAAACTTTGAAATTCAATAGTTTCATCTAAGATTTCCAAACCATCTCAGCACTTACAGAATAGATGCATTTTTGTGAAGGATTTCAATTTTTATGGATGTAAGGCCATCCATAAGTCCAAATTTGCTGGTCAGTTAGGCACACGGTTTTCTCCTATCACGTAAACATTTAACAAGAATGTCAGCGACAATATTGAACATTTCAACTTGAAAAATTTGGTGGCCTTCTAGAACAGCACTTGCACCATTAGACTCATCAAAGAATGGTTTAATATTGCGGGATAGGTCCTCGTAATTACTCAGATATGACAGTCCTAACAGTCGCTTTTGGGATTCTTGCCCTTTCTTTGCCTAATTGATCAGAATTTAAAGTCTGGAACAATTTCAACACTTTTAGAAGGATTTTTTTTTTTCTATCTAAAAGGAACCAAACCCATTGTAAAAGTGTTTTCATATACGTCCATTATTTAATGTACATTTAGGTTCCTAATGTATTTTAAACTGACCACTTTGAACCTGAAGACTGTGTAAAATAAACATTTAGCTGTAATTGTCATGTGTACTGGTTCTTCTCGCAACATCCAACCAAATCTTCAAAGTTCTTGTTACAAGATAATTCATCAGTGTGTCTTTAAATCAGAAGAACTGCACTCAGTGGCATACGTAGGTAAGGGCTAAGACCCAAGACCCATTGATAAATTTATTGTTTAAAACTGCATGGGATGAAGGCCCAACAAAAATTATTAGCCCCGAGGCCCACACAACCTTAAATCCTGCATTGACTGCATCCATATATCACTATTTATGTTTTACAGTCACAACTAAATCTTATTAATTAAATTGAAAAAATAAACACTTTAGTGCCATCATTTTGTAGAAAAGTTACCAATCGATATACCTGTGTGTTAAGAATAAAAAAAAAACTACACAGTGGGCTCTCTGTGTTGTGCCCATTATGTATTTCAAAGCCCAATTTTCAGAGTTATAAGCTGTTACACTTACTACTGTGTCAATGGGGGGCACTCATGTAAGTTTAGTCAATTTTTGGAATAACTGTAACATTATTAAGCAAGCATGAAACAATAATACAAGTCTGTAGCATAGGAGATTCTTAAAAAATATGTGCAATGTTTTAAGTCAAACTGACCAAAAAGACAATAAATACTGGAAACATAAAGTGTTATTCTGAAACAGAATGACAAAAATACCTTATTAGTCAAATAAAACAATGTCAAGTGATGTAAGTTTATTTCTCTGTGTATTTAAAAGCTGGAACTAAACTTTAATACCAAGCAAGTTTTGACTTAAAGTATTGGCTTTATTTGGAAGTATGTTAACTCAATCAATTTTTGGAAGTACTTACTTCGTATAAATTTCAATAAACAAGGTTCTTTATCAAAGAAAATGTAAAAAGATTATGGAACTAAAACGTCATCTACTGCACTAGGTACGTAAAAAAGCGTATACATTTTCATTAAGCTTAACTACATGTGATAATCTAACACACAAGCTGTGTACTTGTAATTACTGTAAGATGGTAAAATATTAACTATATATATATTGTTGTCATATTATTGAGAGGTTATAACCACAATATCCGTATATTAAATAAATGACACTTGTGTTCCCAACTACCTTTCATAAATGAGAAGTTTGTTGAATATTGTAAAGAGGATTCACACGGAACTGGGAAATGGTCAAGGTTAAAAAAAGAAACGTAATAGCAGAACATGGTGTCTTTAGTAGCAAGACACGATTTATTGATTCTCAGTCATATCTGTACATGTATAAAATAATACATTTCAAAATAGTTCACAGGTGAAGTTATTTTTGGATATAAAACTATTATGCATACAAACTCACAATGACATAACAATAACAGTTTGGATGTTTAATTTTGACATGTCTATAAAACCCAAGTTTCAACAATAAAGTAACACTTTTTTTTTAACAGTAAGAAATAAAAAAACTGATGAAAATAGATGCTACACGAAACGAAGCTTCTTGCTGTAAGTTAACATTTCTATCTCAAGATAGTAAATGAATAATTAACTTTTATAGTAAAAAGATAGAAACTGCACATGAAACAAATTTTTATTTTGTCAGCCATGACCAAAACATAGCATACACACACCTCACAATAATTTGGAATGTAAAATATTTCCAAGAAAACAATAAAGAAGTCCTTCCTGGGAAGCTAATACAAATTATTTTAAATCACCTGAAGATGCTAAGTCAATTTGGCAAAACATAGTGTAGTTACAAACCTCTTACGCCCAATAAACTCAAAGTTTGTACCATCCAACAAGCTACAATTTCCTCAAGTTACCTCACTATTTCTACTCCAAAAAACATTTTCTCAAATCAATATTTCAATTTTAATATACAGTCACTAAACAAAACACTAGCTCCAGCACGAGGTTACCTAAGTCTTCACATATACAAAGTGGAAATTATATTAATATGCTCTACCATCAACAACAGAGGCTGCTTTATTATATATAATCTTTCTAATTTCCCCAATACACCTGTTTATTAGAGAGCTAGTTAACTCGAGACCTGCTATAGAAGGTCTGACAAACATTAAAATTACTACCTATAAGGTGTGGGTCATCAAATACAGGGTTTTCCCAGAAACTCAACATTACAATATTTGATCATCTATACCCAATGATAAATGATTCTAACATAATATGATCTATAGTTTAATACCAGATTATGTTTACATGTGATTAGCTCACCTAAAAAACTCTGTTGACTGAAAAAATATGCAGATAAAAAGTGTTCTGAAAATATGTTAAAGTTCAGATTAAATGGACATCTAGTGGTTAATCACTTTAGGAATAGGCAGTGTGACAGCTGCTGGTGAGACACCAAATTACAAAAAGTGTGTAACTGCTTTTTTGTTTCACAAAAGAAAAGTGAGTCCCTTAGAAATACAGTGGAACCCCTCTAAGAGGCCACCCCTCAGATTCGGTCACCCCTTGAAAGTGGTCATTCAATCAGTCCCTTTTTTTGTTTACATAATCCCTAATTATGTACAGTGGAGCCCCTCTAATCTGGCCAATTTGTCTCAGTCCAGAAGGTGGCTGCTTTAAAGGGGTTCCACTGTACACCATGAAACATAAAGTTTAAAGTTGCTATCTCTGGAAAACAAAATCTTACTTATCATTGCAGTTATTCATAAATTATTTAAACCAGAATAATCATTGTTATTATACTTTATAAATATCCTCGTACTAAACTTCTGACCCAATTATTTTAAGAATCACAGATCAGGAAGATTTGATGTCATTAGCCTACATGTCTAGTTTCAAGTCCATAAGATTGTCTCAACAACTTTCTACTTAAAGGTCTGGAATGTGATAACTTGGGAAATAAGTAACAAGCCAATATTTTGAATAGCACCAAATGAAAACGTCACGTTCATCTTACAAAGTATTAAAACAAATCACTATTTTGCATCTAATGTGCTTTATTTTGTTAGAATATTCTCTATTTATTAAAAATGTTTCATAATAAAACCAATTCATTCCAGCTCGTGCGACTCTTAAATCACATAAAATTCTACTATAGCATTTCAAGAAACTTATGTTAATTAGTAGTATCTAAACAATTAACTTACACAATAGCTGTCATTACTTATTCAATGTGGCAACTACACTGGTAGGCAAAATTCGTATACTATAGTGCTGGTGAAGGTTGGCTTCAAGTTTTTTTTAGTGTTTAATTTAACAGATAGGAGAGCCTAGGTGGACCAAAATGTCCCTTGTTATCCTTTAATATTATGTGTTACTATACAAGACGTTGATTTATTTCTTTAGAGTTGAGCTTTGTAGTTTTTTTTTCAAATTAATATTTACATTTAGAAACTACCAGACATAATATTTTAGTACAGTTCTGAAGAGGTTATACAAAAACTGGAAATCACACACAAACTTGTAAGTATACATCATCCACAGACTTGTAAGTATACATCATCCACAGACTTGTAAGTATACATCATCCACAGACTTGTAAGTATACATCATCCACAGACTTGTAAGTATACATCATCCACAGACTTGTAAGTATACATCATCCACAGACTTGTAAGTATACATCATCCACAGACTTGTAAGTATACATCATCCACAGACTTGTAAGTGTACATCATCCACAGACTTGTAAGTATACATCATCCACAGACTTGTAAGTATACATCATCCACAGTTTTACAAGCATCAGTCCGCATTGCATGGAACGCCACCAATTGTCCCGTTTTATCATAAGTGATGTAAAAAAGTGTATTCTTTAATACGTGTAGGCACAAACTGGGGAAAAATATATGATATTGTTAGAGTATTTCACATACAATGTGGCTTGTTGTTTTTTCACACTTGGTAACAACCTGAAAATTTGAACAGTTACCTTTTAAAATATAAGAGAAACTTTGTTTTTGTTACATAAATGTAATATGAAAAGAATCAAGTGTGTAAAAAGTAAAGAAAAATCCCGAGAAAAACCAAAATTCTCATTACATATAATCTCATGCTATAAGCCAACTACAGTAAACTGTCAAGACAAAATCTTAATTCAGAACCCTTAATGGTCTGATTCAAGTTCTCCAGCAATAAAATCTACTGTCTCTGTTGAAGTATTTTAAAGATTTCTTGACATTCTATTTCAGTAATTCTTCTGTACTGTTCCACTTCTTCTAATGTCTGTAAAAATGAAACAAAAACTGTAAATACCTAGGTGAAAAAGATGTTAATTCTTAGAACAAATATAATTCAAAATTCCATACTTAACACAAGTTTCAGTTTCAACATGAAGCAACAAAACACTTTGTTGTTGTTTTTTTCAGTTCTGTATACAGTGGGGAATTAAACCTAATATTATTGTATAGCAATTCTGTAGACTTCCCACTGACTTTTTGTTTCTTGTCAAAGTGTACATTATTCTATATGTTCTAAGTACTGACTAACCAGAGACATTTTTTGTCAAAGTGTAGATTATATTATACGTTCTAAGCACTGTTGCACCACTGACTCACCCTCTCACACAAAGCTATTTTGATACTCTTTCTACCAATTGAGCACTGCTAAAAAATGTTAATGCTCAGTGCACCAGTCTATACACCTCATACCACCCTTGAACATGTGCATAAGGAGTAACCACTCTCCATCAGCAGTATTGTACCACCTTTACTGGTGCAGCTGGCTCCCTCTGATGTTCCTAATCGATACTCACTTTTGAGGACTGGTAGAATCTATAACGAATAACATCAGCAATAAGGAGTAAGGGTAGGAAGTGTGCAAGAAGAAATAATTATTTAACAGAAATACATTTTCAGTGTAAGAACATGTTAACTTCTGATATGATCTTACCTAACAGTGAAACAAAGCCAAAAGTGACCACCTAGAAATAACTGACGTGTTCAAAGATGAAACTGAAGCACACATGTGGGGCACAAGACTACTTCTGAAACGTGTATACTTTTTATTCCATAAGAAGGAAATGAAGTTGGCACAGTCAAGAATGGTTCATAATATAAAGAAAAAAATGGAAGAAGTTCAAATCTACCTCCATTTCAGAAAACAGACCAGAAAAGAGTTGGCTCCAGAAGCTGAAGAGCCACTCTAATAAAGGAAAACTTGAAGCAACTCAACACTCACATGAGAGGAAACAGCAAGTCAAGATACTGTTTGCTGAATTATAACGATGGAGAAAACATCTACCTAACCTCAACTGGACAGATGAGATTCCACAATCCATCCTTGGCATTAGGTGGTTGAGGATAAGAGTAATATAACCATTGTGGTAGAGGCACGTTGATCGTGTGATATATGTACGCAAACCTCAACTGTAAATAACGTGTCGTGTCAAGGAACCAGTGAAATGTTGATCACGTAGCCTACCCGCTACGAACCAGAGAAATGTTGATCACGTAGCCTACTCAGTTACGAACCAGAGAAATGTTGATCACGTAGCCTACTCCGTTACGAACCAGAGAAATGTTGATCACGTAGCCTACTCCGTTACGAACCAGAGAAATGTTGATCACGAGCCTACCCGCTACGAACCAGAGAAATGTTGATCACGTAGCCTACTCCGCTACGTAACCAGAGAAATGTTGATCACGTAGCCTACTCCGCTACGTAACCAGCAAAATGTTGATCACGTAGCCTACCCGCTACGAACCAGCAAAATGTTGATCACGTAGCCTACTCCGCTACGAACCAGCAAAATGTTGATCACGTAGCCTACTTCGCTACTTAACCAGTAAAATGTTGATCACGTAGCCTACTCCGCTACAGACCAGTAAAATGTTGATCACGTAGCCTACTCTGTTACAAACCAGTAAAATGTTGATCACTTAGCCAACTCAGTTACAAACTGGTAAATGTTTAAGTAGCTTACTCAGTTACTTAACTAGTCAATTTTAAGATGCCTTACACGAAGCAAGAGATTGACACAAATTATATATTTCCTGTACAAATATATCTTAGACAAATCTGTAATATTATATTCACACAAACTTTAAACGTGTTAAAGGAGTTTGATGTTTTTGCAATAATTTTTAATGTATTCATTACCAAATATAATAACAGTATGAAGAACATTGACAGTTGTCCTGTTTTAACCAAAAGCGTACTCTTTCTCTCTGGGGATCTTGTATCAATTTACTTTTAAACATCAGCTTCCACTGAAGGGCTTAAAGATCACTTTAACACTAAACACATGAAAATGTTAGCTTGAAAAGAACATTATTACAGTAACTTTCAGCTCACCTTCTTCTTATAATGCTCATCCTTTATGCCTTCCATATTGATAGTAACGTTCCAGTACGCTCCCATAAATCCTGTCTCTAAACATTTTATGCCAACCTGAAATTCACAAAAATAAAAGCAATGTGTGGAAAACAATATTCTATTATTTATCAGAAATTTGTATTTCACTAACTAAACAATGGGTTTTTGGTCAAATCAAATGTTAATCTGTATCAAACATTCTATAACAATTATATGTTAAAACAGGATAAGTGTTTACATTGGTATCATTTAAAATGTCACAAAGTATCTTTTTTTTTTCTGAAAACAATTTCTGTAATAAATTGCAAGTTTTGACATATTTATACAAGGGTCAAGCTAACCCACTACTATTTAAAGATAAAGTACAACAACTGTAAACAGTTTTATATTATTAAAAACTTATGATCACAAAAAGGACAACTGTAAGATAATTAAGAAAAACAGAACCTAATTGAAACTAATAATCTATTTAATGAAGATAATTCTATGTAACAAACTAATTAGAAATACATAAATACAGATAACAAAGGAGTTTTGTTTAACTAGATTTGTTCTAAATTCACATCCCACACCACAATACACAGAACGTGTGAGCTTTGGACAATTAGATTTGTTCTAAATCCACATTCCACACCACAATACAGATAACAAGTGAGCTTTGGTCACATTCCACACCATAATACACAGAATATTATCTTTGGTCAACTAGATTTGTTCTAAAATCCACATTCCACACCATAATACAGATAACAAGTGAGCTTTGGTCAACTAGATTTGTTCTAAAATCCACATTCCACACCATAATACAGATAACAAGTGAGCTTTGGTCAACTTAGGAAATTAAGTTTATTCTAAATCCAACATAAGCTAATACAAATTGACTTTTGTAAGATTAATATTCATTCAAAGACCAGTTATCAATAAGATGTAATAAAATGAGCTGTAAAGAAAAATATATTATTCCATGCAAACTATAAAATTATTAAAACTAGTAACACTGATTTTCTTGTGAACTTTCAACAGGAATAATCTTGAAGGTATTAAAACTGAACTTCCAATTCAAGAAAGCCTAGGTTTCATATTTTATATAAACCTTTTTACAACAACTAGTTCAGTTTAAACTCAAGGGCTTGTGGAAGAGAAGCATTATTTCTAAAATTTATTACAGAATACAACTAATTTATGTAATTGTACCAACATTTCTTAGGTTGAAAACATTGCACACTGTATTTTCAGTAAGAGCATAAAATATTCAAATATATTTTGGTCAGGTCTGTTTTATATTAAAGGTGGGGCAGTAACTAGGTAACGTTTAGACGACAAACATATTCGTTAACACTGATCAGGCTGCTGTAAGCCTGGGGCATTTATTCCACACGTTATCGAAAGTGTCCTGCATCTTGGGAAACTAGGCAAACTGTTAAATGTTAAATTTATGTTGTTTACTTAAGAAACTAAAATTGCATGTATTATGAAACATAACATACATGTTGAATTATTATTTTTATTTTTCACAAACCTTCATGAAAGACTATCTGCACATAATGAGAACGTGCTAGAGTAGAGGGGAGGAACTACTCGTAGAGAGAACTTGCTAGAGTAGAGGGGAGGAACTACTCGTAGCAAGAATGTGCTAGAGTAGAGGGGAGGATATACTTGTAGTGATAACAGGCTAGTGGGGAGGCACTCTGTCAACTGCTGAGTTTTTCTTGCCTAAACAAGTAGCAGAAATTGACTGTTACTTTTATGATGCAATTACAGTCTCAAATACTATGTTTGTTTTGATGATTGTTTGACGTAACATTAGCAAGTTTTGGAAGCTATTAATTTTTTATTAAATGACAATCACATCTGAAATTTCACAAGCTGTAAACAGTTTTCATAACAGAAATAACAGGTTAAAAATAAACTATTAAATAAGCACTAAATTCATAGATACAATGTGGTAAATCCAAGCTAGTACTGACAGGGTGGTTTCTGATATGTTCAAGTCTAGTAAAACACAGTCGCTTATATCCAAACTGTGCTATAGTGCTTCCTGGTGAGAATTATAATCATTTTCCCATCACCTCACCTATCAAGTACTATAGCTATACCAGTATAAACGCCCGTCAAAAATGGCAGGAAACCAAAGACTGCCATATTTAAATCTTCCAATATGTATTTGCAACTCTACAATATCTCCTTTACCTACAGAATGTAAACACATTATGTATTGGTGCCTTTCAATAAAATATTAAAACACACAATGACCAGAGACTATATATACACACACACGTTTTTCTTCTGAGGAAGAGTCGTCGTCGTCTTCCCTATAGATAACTAAAGAGTTGTCGTCTTCCCTATAGATAACTAAAGAGTTGTCGTCGTCTTCCCTATAGATAACTAGTTACTTTAATTTATTTTAACAAAGATTTTTTCATAATAATTTTCAAGCCTACACTTGTGCTACTTTCTTAATAGAAATCTTCCCAGGTTTTCTATTCAGATCTTACCTAGCTTGGTGTCACATAATGATGTGGTGTCACACAGATAATGCCATGATTGATCTGGTCCTAGGAACTCACTCTTTGACAGAATTTTATATGGCAGGAAAAGTGCCAAAATTAGGAACTATCTACCTCTACATTAGTGATTCAACTAAAATAGAAACTGGTATTCAAAAGAGGAAAAGTAGGATTGGACTCATGTAACTGTCAATGTCAAGTGTGACCCCATGACTTACCAACCAACTGACAGTTGGCACATATTTATTGATGAGGATAAGTGTGAATTATTGTTATTAAAATAAATGACCAAATTTTATAAAACCCTTTAAATATATTGCCACATATCCCAACTAATTGATTATATCAATATTGTAGCTTTTGGTTGTTTGTTTTTTTTCATATAGTAAAATACCAAGAAGAAGATTCCAGGGTTCAGCAAAACTGTCATAAAATTTACTACAATGTAATCACTATTTTGTAAGAAACAATCATTGACATTTATATACAAGCATAATATTATTACAACAAAGGTCTAATAAACAAGGTAGTTTTGTGTTACATTCCCTTCAAATTAGTGGGCCAAACTTTCATGCTTGAAAAAAAATACAGGATCATTTTGGCAGAAGATTTTTCTTTAATGTTTTATTTGGAACTTTACATGTATCAAAATTCAGTAATATAAGTTACTTTCTCTAAAATTGAGTGTCACCCTCATTTGATACAGAACAGAGCAGTCATTGTTTTGGTCATTTCATCCAGCCCAGTCATTGTTTTGGTCATTTCATCCGGTCCAGTCAATATATGTAAAAAAGGCTGGTATGGGGGAGAGAAAGCTCTAGATTCCTACACTCAATTACACAACCACCTTCAAACATGTAGTCAGCAATTGGTCAGTTACCTCATTCTTTCTTTGTGAACCTGACGATTATTGAAGAAGGTCAAAATGTTGTTCACTCCTCTACATAGAGATTTTCTACCCATACCAGCCGTTTCTACATGTATATTTTTCTCTACAAGTGGGTTTTCTTGTCAACATAGTCCAGTCACTGGTTTGGTCATTTTGTCCAGCTATAATAAATAAAAGCTGGTACTTTTAATACACAATGAAAATTTGTACTGAAAGTGACCAAATATTAATTTTGATAAAAGGAAGCCAAGTTTAAATTTTGGAGCAGAATTTATATATTTACTCTGTCTGATGGTCCAAGTATTATGTCAAAGATGAAACATAGATTTCTTGACATAATTGTTTGATATTAATTCATTCCTAAGCCTGTTAAATTTGCCTATTAACTTACAGCCAAGTAATGACTACTGTTGTTACATGCAAGCAATCATAAGTAAACCAAACAAGTACAATAACAAGTTCCTCACATGGACTAAACAAACAACATAATCTAAGTTAAATTATAATTGTAATTACTACTAAAATACACACTGCATAAAAAAGCTTGTAAAATCTCATTTGCTGGATTTATCTTGTAAGTTAGGATCTGAGGCCAGTTTAGATTTTTCTCAATTTGTAAGATTATTACATGTTCAAACTATTTATCAGATACTTTATTAATTTAGTTCAGTGTTTTATAAGAATTTGTACAACACAACATGGGTGTTATTACACTAGGTGTTCTTAGTTTGAAGTGATATCTTGGTGAAAAGGCAGTTAATTTCATGATCTAACTTGGTGAGAATAAGTTTTGATAGCAAAGTAAATTGATTTAACTCTAAGAGAATTATTATAAATTTATAATAGCTTGATAAAGAACTTCTCACTGAATATATGTCACATGCAAGAAACTGCTTCAAAAATCACACATATCAGGAACACTATTTATATTATATATATTTTGCCCAATCACAGAAGCAGTTACAAAGCACATTTAGGTGCTACTATTTTTATTTTAAGAACATGGTAAACACCGATTTAGATATAAATTAGGTTTAGACTTTGGTATGTTTCAAATTTTATGCAAAGCTACACGAGGGCTATCTGTGCTAGCCGTCCCTAATTTAGCAGTGTAAGACTAGAGGGAAGTCACCTTGTTATCACCACCAACTGTCAACTCTTGAGCTGCTCTTTTACCAACGAATAGTGGGATTGACCATAACATTATAATGCCCCCACAGCTGAAAGGGTGAGCATGCTTGGTGTGATGGGGATTCAAACCTGCAACCCTCGGATTACGAGTCGAGTTCCTTAACCACCTGGCTATGCTGGGTCTTGGTTTTGACTTCTTATTGTTATAATACCATACTAACTTTCAGCAAACCTATTTACATGAAATGTTGTTTTATTTAAATATCAGTTGAGCATGAACATTGCATTTAATTCCAACATATAAGTTAAAATTTTGGAGATCTTAGAAAAATCATGATAAAAAGAACAGCACACACAAAGCTTTACACACTGTACTGGAAAGACAGCACACACACATAGATTTACACAGTGTACTGGAAAGACAGCACACACAGATTTACACACACTGTAGTGGAAGAACAGCAAAACATACTTACTTGCAAATCTGATTTTGCTCCAATGTTTACTAAAGAGGCAAGTTCTTTAGCAGTTTCCCACACTTTACAGACATTTCTTGCAAGACTCATAGGTACATCAATAGCTTTCTTCAAGCCTGCCTCCATAGCTGTCTGCTTCCTAAAATAACAAAAAATTACTTTAGAAATATACAAGACAGCATCAGCATTTTGTTTGTAATAAATAAAGGAGCTTTGAATATGTCCAGACTCTTAATATTTTAACAATATTTAGTTAGTATGCTAAAACTTTAAATTATTTATACTTGCATTAGAATTAAAGTTACATTTCTTACCAAGGAATGGGTTACAAGCAGAAAACCGGGAGTCCTTAAGCTTTATACTATATAACAACATACATACCTACAAGTCACAGGTCTAAATCAATCCTAAATATTTGTAAAACTATTCAGTGGCAAGATAGTTTTCCAGTTTTCCAAGTCTCTATGGGTTGGCTGCTCCTTATGTGTAGTATAGACAATAGTGAATGTACTTATTTCCACAAGATTATAAATTTCAGTCTTAATTTTTAGCTTTTGTTAATTATAAGTAGAAGTTACACACTTATAACAAGAAAATTCTTTGGCTTATATCATGTTGGCTATCAATTCAGGTCTTGCAAAGTAAGCACAAGTCTACCAATAATAAATTAATATTCTGTATTATATGATACTGAAACTGAAATAAAAGGTATAATGTATTACATTATAAATCCACAGTAAGCAATAAACATTGAGTATAAGCCAAATTGTAATAACATTTTTTAAAATTGGTTTGTATTATACTGAAATAAAATTTTCTGAAGTGTTACAACACTTCCACAGCAGTAAAATATGGAAAAGAGCTATGAAGCACTGTACTTAAGCCAGAAACTTACTTTATGATAATTAACAAATTATAGACATTTATTTTGCTATTTTCTTCTTTCAGCTGAAATATTTTATATTGCACAAAGACTTCCTGTCTCAACATTACTTGTTTTTCTGATTCAGCTTCTTAGAGACTGTCATTAAACATACACTTGTTTACTGGTGCATTTTGGGAAGTTTTAATTTTCCCAAGCTTCTAATATGGATTATTTTGGGCTCCTCACTTTCCACACCAATAGCATTACTTATCTAGAAGAAGATATACAAGTCCGTTTTTCATACTTAACTCTGGTGTACAGTATAAACATGTATGATGAAGTTAGAACTAATAGGAGCAGCCTGTAACAAATATTAAGTAAAATAAGGAACAAGACACTTATTTTATTAAAACAAGTGCACTAATTCATGGAAATAAATAAATTCTTACATTACAACTTCTTCTGGTGTGTTCTTGGGTAATCTCAGAGCTGCCTACATAAACAAAACAGAGAACCTCAGACAAGTTTTCCTGCAACAATTACCAATAAAATCAAATATTTTATGTACAAAGATCAGAGTGAAACTAAGTCTACATTTTGGAATCCAACAGAAAATCACTAAGCTGCTTGCACAATATTGTTCTGAAACCTATGGATGTGGTACAATCCTAACATTTACAATGTAAATTATGAAAGGAAATTCTGCAAACTGAAAACAATTAAAAATATACTTCTTGCCATGACAGGTCAGGGTTTTTTTTCTTGAAATACCAACATTTTAAAATCTGTGAAGTAAGAGCTACTGGAGACATATTACCTAAGTACGAGGGACTCCCCATGATAACTTAAGTACAAGGAACTCTCCATGTTTGTACATTTGTTTCTTTTAGAATTTTCACACAAAACTACACAATCTGGACAGACATCTCTAATTTTGAACAAGCAAACTAAAGGAAAGGTAGTTACTCAACAGCACTCCTCATCAACTATTGGGCTAGTTTTATTTGTCAAACAGTGGATTTAACTATCACTCTTATCACACACCCACAACCCGAAAGACAGAGCACATTTTCGTACAGCAGTGGGATGAAAGTCACCTGTCGTCAGTTTGGGTCTACTAAAACTAGTCCCAACTGATGTTTACAATATAGCAAGTACTGCAAAAGGAAGTACAGAACGGTTAAGAGTCATGCCTGAAGAATTTATCATGAATTTAAAACAAAATATTTGATAAGTAATTAAAATAAGACATAAAATGTGAGAAGAAAAGCTAGGACACAGCAACAAATAATGCCAAAAATGACCACGCCTGTCCAGTCAAAAATGAGTACTAGGAATAACACAACCTCAAATCAGCATAAAACTGCAACTTTAAACTATACATTAGTAAATATATTTATATTTCTTACAAGCTTAAAATACAAGAGTCAGTAATGTAGAATCTTATTAAAAACATTTATTTAATATTATTTGACAAAGTCAAATTTTTCATGGACAAAAGATTTTCTAGATTTCTTCATGTGCACAATAGTACACAAGATATAGTGTGAAACAACCTTTATAACTAATTATGTTTATGTGTAGTCACAACAATACAGATATTATTTAATCTTTTAAATGGTGACTTTCAACAACATTATTACCTGGATACTGACTGAACAAGAAACAAGCTTTATGAAAGTAAACATCACAGGTGGATGATGAACAGAGAATTTGTACATAAGAAGCTAAAAAAAAGTCTAATGTTTCTCAGTAAAAATAATTTTGATTGGAAAAAACACATCTTGTAATGTAACTTTATTAAAGGTTAACAAAGCAGATTTATCTTCTTAACGAATTCAGGGTTTAAATAAAATTATGTATGACACCGAGTTGACAATGTACTTGTTTTATAAGCTACAAAAAGGACCATTTGTAGAGAAACATCCCTTCTCTCAAACTGACATTCAACATCACCACCTCTTGGACTTTTTTGTGTCATCTACTAGTGGGACATAACTACCTTGGGATCCTCTTGTCTCACCTACCAGTGGGACTTAACTACCATGGGATTCTCTCGTCTCATCTAGTAGATGCAACTATCAATATTACACCCATGCTCCAAATATGTACCACATTTTGGCAATAACGAACTATGAACACAAACTGTTAGATTAAGTGTGGGCACCACAATCACTTATCCATATGCATCATGTAGCAAAAAGGAAAACTTACCATATAATCACTGAAAGCTGTTGTGTCAGCATCAATGATGGTGACCAGTTCCTTCATGGCATTATGCATAACAGGAATGATGTTTCTCATCTGTGCATCATACTTCTCCCACTGTTTTTTGCCGTACGTCATTTGACCTGCCATTACTCCAAGAGCAGCTCCCTTAACATCATAATTAAAATGTTTTCATTTTCTGATATTTATGTTGGGTTTTCCAAGCACACTCCCTACACTTCAATCTTTATAGAATATTATTTCCAAGATGGTAAAAAAAACTGTTCTCCAAAATGAAAGAATTACTTCAATTGTAAATTCAGATATGGATTATTTAAGAAATTAGTTTGTGCCATTGAACATATTGTAAACACATAACATTTTCTTAAGATAATATTAAGGTATAACACACACAATATATCTGTATAATTTCCACAGTTTTACTGAAATAATTTCTCTTCTTTATCTATGGTTAAAGATCACAAATTAATCAACTGATTCATCCAGGATCAGTTTTCAGCAGCCATATTTAATATACTTTAAAGTATTATGATATATTAAGGTTAGAAAACTATCATGTCATTATTCATGAATTTCTACTTCTTATAGCCTCTGAAAACTGTGGTACAAGTCTCAATGAGAAAATATATCCAGCCACATGTATCACGAGAAGAAAAATTCCACACAATACATGCAGACCACTTTTGCCACTTCTATATAATTTCTAATTTTCTTGTAAAGTATACTGTGATTATGTTATTCAGAAACAACTAGATAGTGATATCATTAGAGTTATTGCCGTTGGTTCTAATATTCAAACCAAGCACACAGATTAAAATGAAAATTACCACTACTTGAGGAAAATTAATTTATTGAAGTTTTGGCAGAAAACTGAGAACAGAAAAACAATTACAATAATTTTTCATGAAGAATTACCAAATATTCAAAGTTAAAAATACATATAACTTATGTCTGTGTAACAATAAATGTGAATTTGTACATTCATCTGTACAACTTGCATGAAAAAAAAATTAATTACTTTGTATGTGTGATGACAGAAAGTTTACTATGTAAGCTATGATAATGAATCATTTCTTCCGCCATAAAATCATTCTGAAAAATTATTGTATTAGCATGGATCTATACTGGATAAACATAATAATATCATGGTTATAGTATTAAAATATTTTCAGTAATATTTTTGTGTGTTTTGGTCAACAGTGAACAAAAATAAAGTATATGGAAGAAATCGTACGTTTCCAACAGAAAGTCTGATAATGCAAATGTTATTTAAAGTTGACAAATGGCTTAAAAAGAACATTCTTAAAAAAACTACTGTTCTCACACAAATCTAAATTTTGTTTTGAATTCTTTTACACAGAAAATCCCACCTAATCTGAGACAGTAGCCTAGTTTTCTGCTGAAAGACTTGTTTAATGAACAGCAAGTAACAATGTAGTGTTGTACTACAGCTGGTAAATATCACACTTATTGTTATGTACCCTGTCTCACAATGTCACAAAAATAGTTGTACCAGTGTGGTGTCCCTGACATTCCCTTCCTGAGCTAGATGTAATTATCACCATGCAATAACTGCTCACATGTTACGTTTTTATAAATTGACGTCAGCAGAAAGACGTGCATTAAATAAGAGGGTTTTTCGAAATGCTAGATTAAAGACAATATATTTTGCTTTAAGCCAGTAAAGTTATTTATATTTTCTAGGAAGCTATTAGTGGAACTAACACATGCAAAAAAATAAAACTTAAGACTTTCCAATTGCTTTTATGCAACAATACAATAGTAAGTTCAGTATTTAAATCCTGTAACACACGTTTGATATGACAGAACCAATTTAAAATACATGTATAATACTAAAAAAATTTAATATACAATTTGAAATAATCTAAACTCTTCACAAAAGCTAAAAGTGACCAGAATGCTAAATTTTTTATGTGAAGAGTAAAACAAACATAACTTTTCTAACCTTACTTGAATGTTTCACTCGTTTAGAAACAAAATAAAAAAAAAGATTAGTAGAACAGAACAGTGGTTCTCAAACTGTGGCTCACAGACCATTGTTGGTTTTGCAAAATTATTGAGCGGTTCTCAGAAAAACACATTCTGTAATGGTGGAAGCAAGTGTTTGCACCAACCAAAATTCCCAAATTTATAGAAAAGTGATAATTGGAACTTTTTTTACACAAAGCATGAATTGGTGGGCATTACAGACACAATTAGTATCTGACATGTGCATCAATAAATAATTAATTAAAATTTCCTGACAAAAACATGAGCCTAATAAAAGAAACACTGGCACAACAGAATTACTTTGGCACTATGAGGTCAGGAGCCAAGATCATTGTAGCTAATGCAATAGCAGTGCAATCATTTGGTTTGTTAGTACTCTGTTACACTCTCAGTGATGTGATGTTTTGCTCTATTAAGACATGAGTGAACATTCTCATTTATAAATTTGTTCACCTGTTAGCATTATCAGTGCATTATTTTTTACTCAATTTGTTTTACACGTAATAATGAACATGTGGCTGAAAACAGGAAGTGTAAAAATAGTGAGACAAGAACCATTGACAAAAGATAGATTTTTCATACACTGAGACAAATAAAACACTAAGTAAGACGATCAAGATGGACCAGGAAAATTCCTTATCAACCCTGTAGTTTTCAATGCCATTTTTTAAATTTCTTTCTGCATTGGTAATGAATCACATTCAAACTTTAATGAAATTACCTTCATCAAGTATATTATAACTTATTTGTATTCCTTTAGTTTAAAAGGAAACATTTAAAACAGGAATTAACACTAGTTTTTGCTCTTATACAATCTGCTCACAGACACAATTCTCAAAGTTAAGAACTCTTACACAAGTAATGATAACTTGGTTATACATACTCTTATTCCAAACAGTTAAAATCTACCACTCATATGTATTTTATTATATCTGGAAACTTCCCAAGAAATTCTTCTCACTGGGTAAATGACTGTAAATTTCTTCCAAGCTTAAGGTCATTTAGGTCAACTATGCCTACTTGCAAAGTAAAAAATGTGTTGCTATGTAAGAGCTTAAAGTTGAATGGCATATTTATAACCAACAAAAAGAGCAGATTTCACTCTTGAATACTGTTACCGTAATGGTAAACATATTTGCTAGCTTTTGGTTTTAAATAGTACAAATAGATGCTAAGTCCATTGTTCTCTAGAGGGGTACACAGTGCTTGGCAAGTGTTTCTCATCTTATTAGTTTAATAGACAGATTGCCTTCAAATTTTATATTTATACTTTGATTAATTACGTTATTATTTGCATTTTAATATGCATAGCCAAAACATTTAATGATTTATATACATTTAACTTGTTGTAGCTTGGATCATGAAAACATAAAAACAAGATGGCATCATTCTCATGTGCAGCATTAGTGAAAGAATCTGCACATGATTCACCATGTAATAATAAAAAAGCCCCATAGGGATCGGTTGACATATTGGTATAAATAATTAAAGACAGAAAACTGGAAAGGAAAATAAAAATTAAATAAAAAGATAAAGACATGAAATTAAGAATATTAAAAAGAACAAGTTTCAACAGACTTCTACACAGAACTAAAATTTACGCACATATATATTTCCATTTATTAAATTTGAACATTTTATAGCACTGTACATTAATCACAGTAACTAGGGTTAGCAATACAGTATAAGAAAATGGAAAATATAAACATTTATCTTAAAAAAAAACTTTTGGTATTCATTTAGAATGTTCTAGAAATTATGCGAATTAAATGTAAAAAATGTAAGATAATAAAGAGTATTTTAATATTCAAAATAAAAATCACTTTGCATGTGAACTACTGAGAGCTTGATTGCAAGTTACTAAATTAAATAATGATTTTTTTAAAATTAGAAACAGTAGAAAGTTAAAAACTACTGCACTTATGAGGACAATCTTATGTAAGAAAACATTTTCCTTGTATGTACATCTGAAAACTGAAAACAGAAGCATACTCAATACTGAACCAAACTTGAGACCTACCTTTCTTCAGTGGTTTTGGACTTTCAAGAGTCACACAGACCAAAGAAAGTGCATCCATCATGTGTAAATGATAAATTCAAGACTCCTCATGAAAAATGGGGAGGCAAGAGATTTTTTTTTTGCTGTTTTTAAAATTAAGATGAAGAACAAGTTTAGACTTACTCAAAGTCATACAAGATGGGGTCTTGGAATTGACATTTTTATAATATAATAAAATTAATAATATAATAACAAACAGTTTACCGTAATAGCTTCATAAAAAGGACAAATCTTGTACCTCCAAGGTCAAAGTTTTTATTATTTATACTCAGGTAAAGGAAAAATAAATCATTGAAAAATATTTATTATTAGGAGGGGTTTGTAAGATTTGTCATTTCTATGAAAGGAGTTCATGAGATGTTAAATTTTGAGAACCACTTTATTGTTTACCACCTACCATTGTGGCAACAGCGGCAGCAACAGAGCCACCACCTGGTGCTGGTGATCGTGCAGCTACTGCTTCAATGAACTCTTGCACAGTTTTCTTGGCCAGAGGACCCACACGTTGGTCAGGTAGCATATATTCAATTATTTTCTCTTTTGGATTAAATGGGCCCAATGAATTTAATCCCAACCTGTTGATAGCCTAAATGTAAAAAAATAGTAACTTTTATAACAGGAGAAACCTGTTTTAATCCCATTGGTTCATTAATACATATCACTATAAAGTAATCATTTAAGAAAACAGTATACATCATAAAAGTGTAACTAAAGCAGCATTAATGGAGATATTTACTTTTTTGTAATACAAAAAACATTAATAAAAGTTTGCAAAATGTGCGAGATTTTCACACTATTTGATAAAACAGGAGAAGCACTAAAAGAGGAATTACACATAACAACAAGCTATATTATCTGAACCAAGCTTCATAGATAAGAAATAATTACATAAGGTTACTGCTTGTTGAGGTTTCCATGGACAGGTCTACCACATCTCACAGACTGTTAATATGAAATATATGCAAGCCTCAACAAGACTGTTAACATCAAGCACAGGCAAGCCTTGATATGACTGCTAATGCCAAGCCTTTTAGTAGTTAATTTCTACTTACAAGATGTATTTTTTGATCTTCTTCCAGCACAAATAGGTTTTCTTTCTCAATGTAGTATTCTGCAGCTTGTAACATGGCACGCAATGGAACCAGGCCAACAATCTGGGACCCAGTTACTGGTAATCTCAATTCTCGAGCATCTTTACAAACCTACAAATTTGGATACACAACTATACAGCCTGCTAAATTGTAACTGAAAATAGTCCAAATAAATGTAGTTATTTCTCTAAAACTTTTGACTTGTGTAATTTTCTGAGTGCTGCAATTGCTTCATGGGTTGAGATGAAAAATCTATTCTAAAAGTAACTAACAGAAACCTATCAAACACCAGCACCTCCAAGAATACTTACATCTTATAAACTAAGAAAGCATTTGCTTTTTGAATATCCTCAGAAAATGAGTAGTGTGCAAAACTCAATTAGCCACATCTTTTTTTCCAAAAATTAAGAAAAATTACACAAACATATTACAAGGGAAAAGAACTGACAGTGAACAGTAGGAGTCATTTAAAAATATAAAACAATTTAACCCGATGATGATAGTACAGCAAAATATCATACAGTAATAAATTCAGGTATGAATCTTGTTTTAAAGCTAACTATGCTTGTGTAATACAACTGTCAAAAACACTCGCCAGGACTGCTAAATTGCTTTAAGAGTAATCAAACACAACTCTTTGTATTTCTAAATACATTTTCACAATATACACATCTAACATTTCCCAGTCACACATAATTAACTGATAATATTGTTGTAATATGATCTCTCACTGAGTGGGTTCTTTTGAATTTAAAAAAAAATGCCAAGTCTAGTATTTACTACAGGCTGCATTCACTCTGATGCAAGTTGTAGGCCTAAGTTCACAAACAGACTTTAACATAACTCTGAAGCTGCTGTAGGCTTAATATACTAAACAAAGTAAGTATTCTAGAACTACTTTTATGAACTTACTTGACTGTAATGTCCTGTTCCCTCTATAGAACATTTAAATCAAAATAATTAATATATACATGGGGGGTAGACAAAAAGTTATTTACGTCTAATAAAAGACGTAACAAATGAACAACATTTGGAGGGGGGGAGCTACTTTTTTGTCCACCCCCTGTAGCTTAGAACAATATTCACTTTTTAATGTATTTTCATTATAATATTTTGAATGTTCTATATGGTGTGAATACAAAAACTTGATACAAAGACAGCATTTCAATCCAATGAAGAAATGAATAATCAGAGTGTTTGATTTACTTTACTTTTTAATGACAGTTATTTTTTGAGAAATCTGATTCTGTCTAGAACTTTCTGTAAAGCACAGACTGAGAATCCTTTTGGGACAAGACATACCATTATACTATATTCTATAAATGGGTAGGCCTTTTTAAATTAATTACCAAGTCCAATTCACATAACAGTAGCAAATTAACTTATTTCTTCAATAAACATTTGCAACAGCCATGTTCACTTGTAGGCCTGATTTCAAATACACAAAGTCTTCCACATAAACTCTGAAACAAATGAAAACCTAACTTATTTATAAGCTTGCTTGTAGATTTTCACACTTAAATAACCGAGTAACCGAAGAGCAGAATATACACAATAACTGTCAGTCCTAACACTGAATTTAATAACTCACTGATAACTCCACTGACTCATCAACTGCTCATTCATTATTCACTGACATAGTGCTTCATTTTATTTATATTGTACTCATCTTTTAATCACTTTACAAATTTTACAGATTATTACATTCTGAACCATCTCAGAAAAAAGTAAATTAACACATTAAAAACATAACTTATAACAATACCGACCTTTAGAGAATCCTAAACCTTTTAACATGTTAATGAAACTTTTGTGCATAATTACTCTGAAAAGCCATTAGGTCACAACTGATTCAACATATTAGAGAGCCCAGAATTCATGGAAGAAGATTCTTAAGTATAATTGTGTTTCCTGTTTCTCAACAGCACTGTTATTAACAGACATTTGATACCAGCAATGTGCATGAGCTGGGATGTATCCATTTGTCATCTAAAGTTAGCACATCAGATACAAACAGGATGAATAGAACATTTAAAAGATACATATGTAATCAACTACAATTACCTCCTCATAAACTGTATGGATAGGAGTTACATCATGGTCCGTGATATTGAAGGATGCTTGGGCCAAGTTAGCTGTCTAGCCACCATCCAATACCTTGGCAATTCTTTAGTGCCTGGCTATTGAAGGAGATTCAAACAAACAATCTTAGCTCCAATTTCAAGGAAATTCAAACAAGCGTTGCTGAAATAGTTTTAATGCTCGAGGTAGTTAGGCTATACTTAAATATTTTATGTTGCTCTTTAATATTTGATTGAAATTTTTCTGTTTAAAGATAAATACCTGAAAGACAGACTTTATTTTAATTTGTTGTGTTTATATATCTCACATTTATATTTTATATAACATATAATGCTTTCTTACTATATGCATTGTCTACAAGAAACTAGACATTGTTCATAAACAAAATATTAACTCCTTAAACTTGAGCAAATGCAGCTGTCATACAGCTGAAAATCCCAACTTAGTCATCAGACGGTGACAGTATCCAATAAAACTTGTCTCTCTCTGATAGGAAACTGATCCATACAAAGTTATAATCCATCTTATATAAATAGATAAAACTTATGGAACTAACTATTAGAACATCACAAAAAATAATACCAGCAGAACATTAAAGAGCTAAGAAAACACAACAAGTACCAAAACTAAATTAAATCAAAGCTACATTACTTTTATATTTTCTGAAAAAAATAAACTTTCCTGAAGAAATGATTATTCAAGAGTTAATATACTCTTCAAAAAAAGAAACACAAAAGGCAAAATATGAGACAAATTGTTAACAATTTTATTCCGGGTAGTTCTGTATGACATGTGTGAAACTTTGCACATTCACTGCTGAACATCCAACGTCTGCAAAGGCGAAGCCCACGCTCACTAGTTGACGTTTAACATCACTCAACGTCAATAACGAGTATGCCCCCGTGAGCATCAATAACTGTTTGGCATCTTCTGCCCATGGAAACGATGAAATGACGAATCACATCCTGTGGAATGGCTGTCCACTCAGCCTGCAAAGCTGCTGCAAGCTGAGGTAGAGTCTGCGGTTGAGGTTGTCGCCGTCGTAGAAGTCGGTCCAACTCGTCCCAGAGATGTTCGATGGGGTTTAAATCTGGTGATCTGGAGGGCCAGGGAAGAACGTTGATGCTGTGGTGTCTCAAAAAAGACAGTGGTGAGTCGGGCTGTGTGAGGACGGGCGTTGTCATGTTGAAAAACATGACAACTTTAACCTTCACCATGATGGGTTGCACATGGGGCCTAATAATCTCGTCGACGGTTGCGTACGGTCTGATTGGAAATCCTACGCAGCCCTGGTAAGGTTGAGGCAGTAGACGTTGCAGTGGTGGTCCTATCCCGAAGGTGACGTAACCGGATGTAGCGATCTTGTGCGGCGTGGTCACGAGGTCTGCCAGATCGTGAATAGTCACAAGTTGATCCATGTTGTTGGTGACAATTCCATAGCCTTGTGATGGTGCTTGGGTGGACATTCACAGCTCTGGCAACATCTGATCGAGATTCGCCTGCTTCCAAGCGACCAATGGCGTTGTTGCTTTGTTCTTCAGTCAGTCTTGGCGTAACTGTGTTGCGTGTCGGTGGCTTAACACTGAGCTACGGAAACCGAGAACCCGCCACTTTTATAGGATTTTGCACATGTTGCACTTGCAGAACATGCAGATCTCTCAAACAAATTTATTGGACACGAATGCGTTTTGGCGAAAAATCCGATGTTTTCCTCCGTTTTCAAAGTGCACAACTTTTATTGTCATTTTGATCTGACAATCAGTGCCTTAACACGTGTAACATCACATACTCTGAGCTTGTAACGTTATTACATATATTTCTCTTTAAAATAACAAAATATCCCTTTTCGTTTCTTTTTTTGAAGAGTACAGTATTTCTTCATAACTACATGTACATTTAAAAACATGTCTGTGTTAATATACTGAACACTCAACACGAGTATTTAAGTTTTTATATATATATTTATGAGTATAAAGTGAGACTACTCACTTGATCTGCCCCTCTTCCTTGTTCCCTGACGTTTAATGCTATTCTATGAGCTTGTTCTTTGGTACTCAAAACATTAATGTTGTAAGCAATGAGAAATTTCCTGGCTCCACACATGGTTGCTCCCCATCTAGGTACAAACTCGGAAGGACCATAATCTGGTTTCCATTCAGACTGCATGACCTGTACATACCAAGTATCTTTTATAAAAAATAAAAAAGCACCAGTGTCAGTGTCTTTAAGTTTTCTGGTTTACAGAAGTTTAAACTAAAATTTGATTAATAATGAACAGTCTTACAATATATTCAAGTGCACAAACTTGAAAATTTAATGTAACGACACACCAAGAAGCTGATATAAAAACCTACTATATATAAAATACAAAACTTGCTGACAATTCTTTAAAGATATTTATTGAAATATTATACCTTTTCTGTTAACCCCTCATACTCCCCTGCTCGTATTTGGGCACGGTCTTCCTATAATCTTTTTTGAGCAGCGAAGCCATAAAGGTAAACTATAAAAGGAAAAATATGAAATCTTTTGATATGTTCAACTTGATGATGAAATATATCATTCACTCCTGCAAAACCTAAAGATATAAAATATCCACTTTCCTGAAAGATTCTTTAAATGAGTTTACATCTATTCCTTTAATGAAATATATATTAAGTTTACAAATATAAATAATCTGACCACAAATTCTCCAATCATAATTAAATCAAACATATCAGAATTGCTCACATGCGGATTTAAATTTGATATAAAACTGTAAATAAATCAAATTCACGGATCTAAGTTTGTTAATAAAATGACAAATGTTATAGAGTAAAACACGCCACTGTTAAAATGTTCTCACCTTATAAGTACCATGCTGTAAGTTTGAAGTTCATTATAAATATGAAAATCAACCATGGAAGCAATACAAAGGGAAGAAGGAGTAAGAAAAAACAGTAGCAGTGTCTGTGGGTTAGTCTGATGAAATACCAATCACAAATGGTGTGATGACCAGTTGAAGGGTCAAACACTTCATACTTTGGGTGAATCCACCACAAAGTAACCTTCTCTTAGCAAATGATAAGATTACACTGGGTCAAAAAGAAATTACTTGCAAACGAGAATTTCACTTCTAAACACATTACTGAAAAGTTAAAGATCAAAAGAACAACAACAATCATGAAGTCCAGGCTAAGTTGGACACTGTTACTATGAGTCAAACAACAATCATGAAGTCCAGGCTACGTTGGACACTGTTACTATGAATCAAACAACAATCATGAAGTCCAGGCTAAGTTGGACACTGTTACTATGAATCAAACAACAATCATGAAGTCCAGGCTATGTTGGACACTGTTACAATGAGTCAAACAACAATCATGAAGTCCAGGCTACATTGGACACTGTTACTATGAGTCAAACAACAATCATGAAGTCCAGGCTACGTTGGACACTGTTACTATGAATCAAACAACAATCATGAAGTCCAGGCTAAGTTGAACACTGTTACTATGAATCAAACAACAATCATGAAGTCCAGGCTAAGTTGGACACTGTTCTAGTAAGTCAGAAAACTTATTCTGTCAGCAATATGCTGAGACAAGGATCGTAAGATCATACAGACTGGAAAAAACAATCCAACCGACATGCACAGGTCATGAACACATGTCCAAACAATTGTCTGAATCATGACTATAGGAAGATAATTTCAAAAATTACTAAAACATTCCAATGAAAAAAAAAAATGCCACCATCACATAAAAATTGAATAAAATTACTATTACTCTTATTACATGATAAATTCTGAGGCTGCAAGCAATAAAAAGATTCATGATGGACAAAAGAAACAAAAAGAAGACCACTGAAACCATAGATGAGAGCCACAGGTATTTCAAGACCTTGAAAAGGTGGTTTGATATGAAAAAAGCAGACAATTTAGAAAAACAACCTGTGACAAGCTTTTGCATAAATATAGATTTAAAAAAAGTAATAGGCTAGTTTTATTGTACTATATCAACCATGTTATTACCAGGATACAAAAAGAGATATAATAAGTTCAATAACAGCTATTATAAAACAAAATAAATCAATAATGAAGTTCTGTTTGGCCACGATTTTGTAAAGAAATAACTATCTCTAAATCAAACATACAAAAACATTCCAAGAGAGGAAAGTTAATATTAAAATCATTTAAAAAATAATAATGAGTCAAGAAAATAAAACTAGAAAAGAAAAATCCTAATTCATTAAAATAAATTATATTAGATGCTTCTTAAAGAAATAATGTTAAATTACAAATAAAAGATCATGAAATAACTGACATATTTTAACAAATCAACTATCTTTCATAACAGTGTCACAAACGTAAGTTTAGCCTCTCTCTTGTCAGTTTAATTTCAAGTTTTAAAAGGTTTTAATTCCTTGCCAGACCATATGATTACATATTACATGACTAACTATTTAACACAAGTTTTACATAAGTAATCTTGAATGCAGTGTCCATATGACAATGCTAGAGGAAACTCATGTTGATGTATTAACATAAGAATTATTTTTGACATTTAACTGACACTAGGGAGTAGGTGGGTTGTCTGTTAAGGCAAATTTCACACATATAACTGAATCAAACAATAGAGGAAAATTATACAAACAATATAAAAATCACAACAACTACAATAAAAACTGCTACTTCACAAGGTGTGGGTGGTTATAAACAACTCTGCTTAAATCCAAAATAGTAACAATCCCCCCTCAATTCTTATGTTTTGACAGTTGAACCCCATAAAGAGTCTCCAAGTCAATCTTGGAAGTCTTTCTGAATAAACCTTAAACAGGTGAAAAATGTGACAGGTTTGTTTAAGTCTACAGGTAGAAAAACTGTCGAGAAATGAAAAAATATTTTTAAAAACAAAATAGAAACTAGGTTTACTTGAGACAGAGTGAACCATATGTTTAGATTCACAGATGGATGAAGAATACTGAACAAACCACAGTATTACTGATAAATCCTGACAGTGATTTAAAACAATACATATACATTGCAATATTATTCCTATGTAATGTCAATTAGCCATATTTTTTTGCAATATTTCTATTAACATAATGCCATGTGGGGGGGTTAGTTTTCATATAATTATGGTTTCTCACAGTGGCTTGCTGAATTACACTAAGCCCTCATGCATGCCCATTACTTAAGAGTTCAGTATGACAGAAGACATATATTAGCCAAGATTCACTATACTGACACACATCATCATAGAGCCTTCTGCAACTTAATATCTTGCAGTACCAGCTCCAGTAAACCAAAATATCTGAAGCCATAGCAATAACTTCAAAGGAAAAGGGCCTCAGTTGCCATGACAGCAATTCCAGGAGGTCATAAATATACTACAGAAACAAAACCAAGAAATCTCAACTTCATCAATCGATCCACAGAATAGTGGCGTGATGATTCTTTAAACTATTTGTGTAGCAAATACATAAAACCTGTAAAGTATTATTTTACCTGGAGCGTTCAACTCAGCAGCCAGTTTCTCTCCAAATTTCCTAGCACAGTAAATACACTCTTCCATCTCCACTCCTTGGACTGGAATAAATGGACAGACATCAAGGGCACCTAGGCGAGGATGTTCTCCTGAAATTTCATTAAATAATAAAAAGACATCAGTTATAAGGTTGAACACAGCATCAGTATACACAAGCTCGATTTAAAATTATACACTGAAGAGACCTGTGGACTTTTTTCATGATTATATATAATCATCGTTTCTGAAACACTTTCAACTTCTTTGCTTTGGCTATCACTGGGATAAAAAATCTTTACAAATTTGCTTTGAAAAATTTTTTTGTAAATGGAACTAAAATTTGTGGAAGTAACATAAATTATCTATGCTAGCAGTATGAATAGAGAATTGAGTCAGACACCAATAAGAGATGAAAAAACTTACAAAGAACATTTAACATTTTGCTTCTGAAAAGTGACAGAAATGCATTAAGGTAAGTCTTAGCAAAGTTCTACAACATTTCAAATTTCTTGTGTTAAAAACATTCTTACAGCTATTTATTGTTCTGATAGTGACTGATAAATATCACCAATGTTAAGACTAACAACTATTAGACATCCAATAAAAACACTGCTTAGAAAAATGCTAAATTATTTGAGAGCCATGGCAGCAAAAAAAAGCAGGACATTTTACAAAAACTTTCTCTAAAGAAAATCACAAATCATATAACTGGAGAAACAAATAAAGTACACTAATAATTATTAGTAAACAGTTTAGCTACATTCGTTAGCCTGATATCATCACAACTTTCAGATACAAGGAAGCTTGAAAACAGTAGTGTGTGATGATCACTACAAACAAATAAAAGGATCATGGCATATTTGTCATCTTGACAATCCAGTACCCTTGTCCACTGTATCTACAATACACATTAACTACAATAGAAAGTGTACAAGTAGACAGTTGTTAAACCAGTAATAATAATAAAAGCGTGGCTATGTCAGGGCTGAGTTTATTGAGGTACAAGGTCTTAATAAACTTTACCAACTTGTTAAATATTTTGTAAAAGATGAAATGTAAATCTGAGAAAGTTCAGTAGTAAAATAAGGCTTAGAAAATTACAACCTTAAATATGACTATGAAAGTAATAAGCAAAAATTAACACAACTTTAATCAATAATGTAATATTATATTTTACTCCTAACTGTTGCTTAGTTAACTTTAATGTACAGATTTTGTTTTTTTAACTGATAAAAAAAAAGACAATAATAAACAGAAAAGTCAAAACTCTCATGCAGGAGGGCAAAAGAGAAAAATGTTACATAAAACTGAAATCATATAAAATCAAGAATTCTTAGTCATAACAAGTGATTTATTACATTTACTATAACCACTTACAAAAGGCGATACATTTTAAAGTCAGATCTAAAAGAAATTCTAAATATCACTGCAATGAGGAGTAATTCTATGAAAGAAAATAACTGATTTCATTTTGTAAATTACACAGTTTTTAATGTTTTTCTCATCTACCTAACTACCATACAGACAGACATCAGGCGATGTTGGTGATGGAAAGTACTTTAAGTCTACAAGTTCCCACAAGTTTAGCAAAATTTACAAAGAGATCAACATGTGTGAGTTCTGTTCTTACATCTTACACATTCTGCATGATATAGTACAATAAGCAATGAGAAACTTCCCACAATATTTTCAGGTTTAGAATGAGCCAGATCAATCTGCAAGAAAACAAACCCCAGTTTCTTACCTTTATGCTTTGCCATATCAATGAGCTTATATGCAGCCCTAGCTGCATTAAGAGCTCCTTCAATTACATCATCTGGAGAACCAACAAAGTGTAAACTGTGCGATTGGTTGAGGGCCACAGTCAATATCTAAAAGGCTAACTCCTTCCGTGTTCGAATTGACTTGGCAATCTGCTCAATGATCTGGAAGTAAAAGTTGTGTAAAAATATAAAACTTAACGCATATGTAAAGTAAAGAGTCATTTGGTCCTTTAAACTATCCCTATCCACTCACCTCCGAAAACAAAAAATTAAACCCGTGTACCCTTTATTTTTTTCAGAAATAATCACTTCCCAAATATGGCCTCCACTACTGTTGACAACAATTCACTCCATAAACTAATCACGCTGTCAGATAAAAGAAAACTGGTCTTAATCAGAGCCTATTGTATCTTTTCCTTTCATCCTACTGTTTTCAGAACTTAGATGCAAGAAAAAATTCAGGGGCCTTTCTACTATCCATCCCCAAAATAATCTTTTTCAAGACAAAACAAGATATCTTGCTCTTCTCTTATTAGAAAACCATTCTATCTCTGGAATCATGATAAAACCTTCTCTGTATTCTTTCCAGTAAAATTTTCATACATAATGAAACCAAAACTATATTAGAATTTGTATTTTTAAAAAAATGTATTTTTTTTTTTATTGTTTAACTAATATGTCTACAAATACAACATAAAATAACATTAGCTTTTCTAATACAAAGGAACACTTGCTTCTGTGTGGAATTTCATCAACATGTGTTCCAAATTATGATAATCCAAATGCATTACCTTGCACTTACTGTAATTTGTGTCATTCCCCAAATATCTGTTCAACTTACCAATTGGTCCAAGTTATTATGCAGTTCCTCGATATACCCAAGGGTAGGATGTTATCAGTAAACTTTAGTAACTCATTAATTAATATATATAAGAAAAAACAAAGATTCAAGTGCTGATGTGTGAGGCACTCTAATATTAAAAACAGTCCAGACTGAAAGTACTCTGGATGTTGAGGTAATACAATATAACTTGAATAGACTGACAAATTAGAGAAATATTTAAGAAATGACCTTCAATTATAGTGAGTGTAAGGTTATGAAGTCAAGACTTTGAAGCACACATAGATCAGAGCCCTCTCAACAGCACCCTGTTCCACCTTATAAGAGCTTAAGACTGGGAAATCAGTGTATCATAAAACATGGATTTAAACTTTTCATTTTTGCTTTTCCTCAGGGGTGGATGTACAAAGACAACTTTGTAGTTTGTATTATATGTTATGCATTAAAACCTTTTTTTAACAAGTTGCAATTACATGAGAAAGTTTCTCCATTATTAAAGAGAGAAATATTAAAACCTTTAATTTCTTAATATTTAAAATCCCAGGTTATATATATATCACTTTCAAAATTTGTACATTGTTTCTTTTGAGATTTCTTAAAGCATCAATTTTACACTTAACTGTTGTTTTTAGTTGCTAAAAGAATATTTTTGAAGTCAAATTTGATATTTCGAGTTTACACTTCCAATGTGACCCCAACACCCATTAAATGGTTAAAAAGTTTCATACAGTTAATCGCATTTAGTTTCATTTCAAGTTTCAATGCCAGATAATTATCAAAATTTAGTAAAGGCGACCTCAGTAATAAAAGCGAAAATTATGAGTTTGTTATTACCATACGCTTTTGTGATCAAGGCCAAAATCTGCAGTGACTTTAAATCTTAGGTAGAATTAAATTTTTGTAAGATCTGTTAGTGTTACGATTACAGTAATAATTTGTATGGTGATCTGGGTCTCATGCTACTTTGACCTCTTGGGCAGAACAAAGCATTCGGTCAATTTTTATTACATACAGACATATGAAACCGTGTTTCATCGTATTATTTGAGGCTTAGGAATTATCACTATAGCGTAAGTAACAGCTTTCTTGTATTACTAATTATTGTAGTTCTCGGATACGTGCGCACTAGGAATTATACACACCCGACTACACTGTATAGGATTTTTGTTTGAAAACAAAAAGTTTTGGGTATTCACTACCACTTACCTCCTCATTTTGGCCCTCGGAAAAATTGGGCACGCATTCTACGATTTTTACTTTCATGCTCATCGAAAGACTATATTTAAAAATTACGAACTGCAATGAAAAATTTGTCTCGGCAAAAACGGTCTATAGGCTTAAATGCTGTAAAAACAAATTACTCTTTTTGTGCAAGGTAACTGGAACAGCGTTTAATTCACTTGAGATGGTTTATAACGCATAAATTTTAAGGATATGTAACACAACACTCACATACCAACAGTCAAGTGGGTATGGTCACTTCTTGACTATCATTTTAAACCTAAGAAAACCGGTTTCTACCAATCACGCGACGTAAACAAGAACTTTCTTCTTCACATGCTCAAACACTTGGTAGACTTAGAAACCACGAGACAAGGTCAATTTTCGAAAGCAACAACATGGTAACCTTTATATCTACCACACGCTCTGCAACAGTGCACTTTGGACTAAACTTTAGACCTAATTATTTGTGTGTTACAAAAGAGAAACGTGTGATTTTTTATAGCAGAAACTAAAACAACGTGCATATATATATATAAAATCTGTAGGCGTTCGCATTTGGAGAATATGAATTAGGATACTGCTACTACAAAAGCAAAAAACAAGCTTTTTCATGAATTAAAATATTACGTTTACATGAAATAGTCTTATACAAACGCAAAACATCAATCAGCCCAGAAGCGTTGGAACCTTACCCCAACTTTTACTATTTGCCTTATATAGCAACTGTAAATTATATTATTTTTCTGGGGTGGCATGCTAGCTCGGGAGTTGCTTTTAGCAGTTTTAATACTTTTAATTTCACATTGTAAAATATCTAGCCAAGCACCCTCACATCGCAACTCTTTCCTAAATTTCTGCATCAACCAACTCGCTTTTATGAATCTTGGTTTAATTGTTATTAAGCGAAAGGCTATACAATGGGCTATCTATGTTCTATTCCCAACGAGAGTCGAAATCCGATTTTTTAAAGCCGTAAGCACGCAGGCTTACCACTGTCCTGTTTGGTGTCTAATGAATCTCGTATTTTATAAAAAAGCTTTGAATGAATTTAGATCAGTGGTTCGGCGGAGGTCAAGACACACACACAGTGTCCGTTCCGTTCACCCCACTCGTATTATTCGTGACGTCACGCTCCACTTGGCCATCATTGGCTATGGCTGATCACGTCACATCACTTGGCCTTAATATCTATGCTGCAAGGAACTTCGTGCGCTTAGCAGTCGACTTGTGACTGTAGTAATCGTACGTCATTTGTGATTGTTTTCCTAATCTTTCAATCCCTTCATACTAACTATGTCGAGCAAAAAATAGAAAGTGGTCGGACGAATACGTACAATATGGATTCACCTGTATAACGGAAAATGATGGGAGTCAGCATCCTCAATGCATGATTTGCAATGCCAAGTTGAGCAATTCTAGTGTAGCACCAGCAAAACTAAGAGAACACTCCCTAAAGCTGCATGGAGATGGGAAATACAAGAACACAACACATGCTGAATTCAAGGTAAAGAGAGCCAGGTTTGATGAAAAGGCTACTTTGCCTGTTCTCGGCTTTGTACCTATTGATAAACCGATCCTCATAGCATTGTACGAAGTTGCATACTTGATAACAAAGCAGGGCAAACCACACACCATTGGTGAAGCACTCGTAAAACCATCTGCATTGAAGATGGCGAATATCATGCTGGGAAAAGCTGCTGAAAATCAGTTATCCCAAATTCCTCTTTCAAATGACACCATCAGCAGCAAAATAGATGACATGAGCGATGAAATCTTGGCTCAAGTAGTTCCAGATCTGATTTCAAGTCCAGCAAAATTCAGCCTTCAACTCGACGAGACCACTGACGTTTCCATTCTAAGCCAGCTTGTTGTATTCATGCGTTATGTGAAGAACGACGGGATAAAAGAAGATTTTTTATTTTGTAAACCTCTTACAACAACAACTAAGGCAGCTGACATGAAGAAACTTGTAGATGACTTCTTCAGAGGAAACGATCTTTCGTGGGATATGATTTCTGCAGTTTGTTCGTAAAGTCTCTTGATGGATACTTCCCTACCAGAGAGTCATATCCAGCATGGGTGAGACAGCCGTTCAGGTTTAGTGTTGCAACAGCAGATGTCAATGATGAATACCTCGACAAAATCATTGAACTTCAGTAGAGCCAGATTCAACAGCAACTTTTCAGAACAACAATGCTCTCAATATTTTGGTGTCACCAAATCGTAGCATACCCTCTTATTGCTAAGAAAGCCCTTGAGATACTCATACCATTTGTTACAACATATCTTTGAGAGGAATCCTTTTCGAGGAGGCCCGTCATCCCGGTCGCACCAAACATGCTCGCCCTTTCAGCCGTGGGGGTGTTATATTTGTAACGGTCAATCACACTATTCGTTTGTAAAAGAGTAGC
Source organism: Tachypleus tridentatus (assembly GCF_004210375.1). Taxonomy (NCBI): domain Eukaryota; kingdom Metazoa; phylum Arthropoda; class Merostomata; order Xiphosura; family Limulidae; genus Tachypleus; species Tachypleus tridentatus. The sequence continues at coordinate 116,599,710 of NC_134836.1, read as the reverse complement.
CCAAAAGTTGGCGGTGGGTGGTAATGACTAACTACCTTCCCTCTAGTCTTACACTGCAAAAAAATTAGAGACTGCTAGCGTAGATAGCCTTCGAGTAGGTTGCGCGAAATTAAAAACAAACAAAACCTTTTCGAGGATGGTAGACATAAATACGAAGAAAAGAAACAGACTGTTGCAAAAATGACATGAGAGTGGCACTTGCCAAGGTGAAGCCGTGCATTTCTGAACTTGTCTCTGAAAGGCAACAGCAAAAGTCACATTGATTTGTAGTAAATATTCATTGAGTTATGTTTTTTGTTTTGTGTGAAATTCATGTTTTGTTGGTTTTGTTCTTTGAACACAGTGATATTGTGTGTAACTGATGCATGGTTCATTTTGTGCACTAATAAAATATCTACTTATGTATTGAATTTAAAAAAAAAACATATTTTATTTTTCCAATTACGAAGGGTTCAGTGAATGCAAGTACAAAACTTCCGAGATTCAGTACCTCCAACAAGGTTAAAAACCACTGATTTAGATAGTAATATTTGTCAGGACGTTGTTCTTTTAAAATGATTTGTTAAAATAATTCGAAGTCCAGTTTTAAGTAACGATAACAAATTAGTGTATTTACTTCTTAATTAACGTTTATAAAAGTTTCATTCACTTATTGTTTGTTTGGTTTATTTTGAATTTCGCGCAAAGCTACACTAGGGCTCTATCTGCGCCTAGCCGTCCCTAATTTAGTAACGTAAGACTAGACGGAAGGCAGTTAGTCATCACCACCCACCGCCAACTTTTCGGCTATTATTTTACCAACGAGTAGTGGGATTGACCGTCACATTATAATGCCCCCACGGCTGGGAGGGCGAGTATGTTTAGCGCGACGCGGGCGCGAACCCCTGTTCGGGTGCGATTACTCTTTACCAACGAATAGTGGGATTGACCACTGTCACATTATAACGTCCGTCGCCACGGCTGAAAGGGCTAGCATGTTTACTGCATTTGGTGCACTATAAGCCGTCTCCCGCTAGTACAGCGGCAAGGCTACGGATTTACAACGCTAAAATCAGGAATTCAATTCCCCTTGGTGGACTCAGCAGATAGCCTGATAAAGCTTTGCTATAAGAAAACACACACACTAAACCTCGAAAGTTATAGCTGTGATTAAAGCTTATTAATCAGGAAACTGTGGACAGTTGATATTGTTTAGTTTGTTTTGAATTTCCCGCAAAGCTACACGAGGGCTATCTGTGTTAGCCGTCCCTAATTTTGCCGGGTAAGACTAAAGGGAAGAGAGCTAGTCATCACCACCAACCACCAACTCTTAGGCTACTCTTTTAGCAACGAATAGTGGGATTGACCATCACATTATAACGCCCCACGGCTGGGAGGGCGAGCATGTTTGTTGCGACGGGAATTCGAACCCGCGACCCTCATATTACGAGTCGAGTGCCTTAACCACCTGGCCACGCTGGGCCCAGATACTTGACCAGGAATGTTTATAGATTTCTAACATCATAAACTGTTTATATTCGTTGGATTAACATCGGATGTTAGTGTTTCTACGAAGACATTAAATAACTTCTGCGGTGAAAAACTGACGTGTGATTAGCGAAGCTAGCTCCCATTTGAGTAAATTATAACTATATCAACTCAGAATAGATTCGCTCATTGCGAACCGTCGATAAAATATTCAGTTCCAGACCAGATAGAAGATTCCTTATCGTTTGTGAGTTTGTAAAACTTTTGTATATAAATCATTATTTGTAATAATCGTTATTATAAATTGTATTATTGTTTGTATGGTGAAATATATTCGTATTAAGAAATAAAACTGTGTGTCAGTCTTCTTGGCAAATATCATAAAGTTGAAATAGATCGACATTTAATTAACTTCTAAATTCCAATTAAAACTTATCTCAGTTTTAAAAGCTACTTGAGGGCGTAATACAGAACATAATAAATTGGGGGCTAGTCCCGGATAAATTATAATATGCAACATTTCCTATAAATGTTGTTTAAAATAGTTGGTAACACATGCAACGTCGCACTTCTATCGCATTGTCTGTAATTTCAAAGCAAATAAAAATTTTCTCGTTTTCTTAACCTATGTGGACGAATGTAGAAAAGATTTCACACTAGGAAACAACAAAATTAAAGATAAACTGTCAAGTTTCAGGAGTTACACAATTAGTGTAAATATTTATTTGTTCATTTGTGTTTGTTTCTTTCATTTGCTGTCAGTGTGCGGTTTCTTTTTTTTTCTATAAAATTTTCTAATCAACATTTCTATATTGTGGATATATTTAAACTTGTCTGTTGGATATCATTCGTCATGAATACCATGATTTAAATTATTGGCCTGGCATGGCCAAGCGCGTAAGGCGCGCGACTCGTAATCCGAACGTCGCGGGTTCGCGCCCGCGTCGCGCTAAACATACTCTCCCTCTCAGCCGTGGGGGCGTTATAATGTGACGGTCAATCCCACTTTTGTTGGTAAAGAGTAGCCCAAGAGTTGGCGGTCGGTGGTGATGACTAGCTGCCTTCCCTCTAGTCTTTCAGTGCTAAATTAGGGACGGCTAGCACAGATAGCCCTCGAGTAGCTTTGTGCGAAATTCCAAAACAAACAAATACCATGATTTAAATTATTATTGATTTTGTTTGTTTGAAGTTAACTAAAAGCAACACAATGGGTTATCTGTGCTCTGCTCCTTACAGGTATCTAAACCCTGATTCTAGCGTTCTCCGTAGGCATACTGTTGTACTACTGGGGAGGCGTTATTGTTAATAAACCACTACAAAGTAGTTGTATTACAATAATTAAAAGTAGCATTTCATGTAGTTGTCAGAAACGTAAATTGTCTACCATAAAATTAATATATATATATAACTCCAATTAGTTTTAAAAATTACTTCTCAAACGAATACAAACTTTTAACTCATATATAGCAGACTAAAGCTTGTAAGTTACTTCAAGTTTTGATAAATTTATATTATGTATTTTGTTTCTTTCCCTCACTTAGTATGCCTCATATTTTAATTTAATTTTAAAGATGTGAAGTGAAATAACCCCAAAAAAACTATTTCTCATATTAAATTGCTCAAGAGAAATTATTTAATTTTAATTCTAATTGATTCTACCTGTTACTAGTTACTTGTTGTTAAGCGAAAAGCTGCACAACAAGCTGTAATCCTGAGTATCAGTTTTTGGCGATGTGTCCCCACACTAAGGCACCAACAATGTGTGCGAATTGACGTAACGCTGTCATGTGATCGGAATGACGTCACTGTAAATGAAAAACTGTGTTGAAACGGAAATATATATGCAAAACGGCTCGTTTGGGTTGAGAAAATATTTTACGTAGAAGAGCGAACAACGTTTCGACCTTCTTCGGTCATCGTCAGGTTCTCAAAGAAAAATTCTTCCATATATATTTCTCTACAAGTGGGTTTTCTCGACATCACTGAGTTGAAACGGAAGGCTTGAACTCGGATAAACTAGTTTCGAAACATTCGTGTGTCCTCTTTGGTCTCAAGTTGTCTTCTGGTAAGAAAGTGGATCAACAGTGCCTACTTGACTCCGGATTTTTGACTTCACTTAAGAACACAAAAGACAATAGATTATTCATATTAAAATGACCTCGAGATGGGTTGAAATTTGGCAAGTTTTGATGGTTCCTCGTTTGTCACCCTAAATACAACAAACAAATCTTTTTACAACATGATCGATTTTATGTAAAGTTTTCGTTAGTTTTCAATCGATAAAATGGTCAAAATATTTCATGGGACCCGGCGTGGCCAGGTGGTTAAGGCGCTGGAATCGTAATCTGAGAGTCACTGGTTCGAATCCCCGTCGTACCAAACATACTCACCCTTTCAGCCGTGGGGGCGTTATAAATCGATGGTCAATCCCACAATTGATTGCTAAAGAGTTGTCGGTGAGCGGTGATGGCTAGCTGCCTTCCCTTCCTTCTAGTATTACACTATTAAATTAGGGACGGGTAGAGTAGATAGCCCTTGTGTAGCTTTGCCCGAAATTCAAAACAAACAAATGTTTCATAAGAAGGAAAATGGCGTTTTGTTTTTTTTTTGTTTTTTGTTCCATGCCAACCATCTTTTTCATGTTCGAGTTGTTATTTATTTGTTCGTAGATATCACAAAGCTACACAAATGTCTATTCTTACTCTAATCTCTTACAAAATCTGATTTCTTAGCATCACAAACCTAAATATTTGTTGTTGTGTCACTGATGGGCTTAAAGTTCAGAAACTAGTTTGTTTTTGTTTAACCTGTACGTGTAATAATTACGTATTTGGAAAATGAATAATCTAATTTTCAACACCACTCAAAACATGACATATTTACGTATTCTGATTGGGTTTTGTTTCTGTGTTTTTAAGTTGTTTTATTTGTGTGTGCTTCTAAGTGACTTTAATGTATTTCATGATTGTTTCAAGCGACTTAAAAAGCAAAGAATGGATATTTTTATCACCTGTAATGACACGTCATTATTTCAAAATCATATTTGTCTTTAGATATGTGATTAATATTGCCTTGTTAGCTTATGTTCTAATTTTGTGTTAAAGTTACGTGAATGGTGGCGAGTATTACAATTCTGTGGTGGGCAGAGCACAGATAGCTGAGTGGCTTTGCGCTTAACAACAATAAACAAATAAACAATAAGACATTATATTAATTCTAAGGGTGTTAACCATTTTTATTTACACACTATTTTTTTAATTAGATAATTTACAATATTATTATAATTACCTGTTTTTTGTTCATTTTTTACCTCAAAAATTCTTGACAAGATGGCGCCAATAAACTATTTAATGAACGTCTCTTGATGGTTCTTCTAAGGAACTATACATGTGGAGTTATCGCACCATAGCCCGGCATGGCCATGTGATTAGGGCACTCTGAGAGTTGCAAGTTCGAATCCCCGTCACACCAAATATGCTCATCCTTTCAGTCGTGGGGACGTTATAAAGTTACGGTCAATGCCACTAGTCGTTGATAAAGGACAGCCCAATCCGCGACCGTCGGATTACGAGTCGAGTGCCTTAACCACCAGACCATGCTGGGCCGTATTTTGAGAAAGAGTTATTCATCACAATGTTTTTCGTGCCACCGTATAATTTCAGAATAACGAGCATAATTTATCCAGTAGTTATTTATTGCCAGTTAAACGAAGGTATGTACTTCTTATCTTTCTCTCCAAGGTTTCAACTGTTGGCCCGGCACGGCCAAGCGTGTTAAGGCGTGCGACTCGTAATCTGAGGGTCGCGGGTTTGCATCCCCTTCGCGCCAAACATGCTCGCCCTTTCAGCCGTGGGGCGTTATAATGTGACGGTCAATCCCACTATTTTTTGGCTAAAGAGTAGCCCAAAAGTTGGCGGTGGGTGGTGATGACTAGCTGCCTTCCATCTCGTCTTATACTGCAAAATTAGAGACGGCTAGCACAGATAGCCTTCGAGTAGCTTTGTGCGAGATTCAAAAAACAAAACAAACGTTTCAACTGTAAGCTAGAGGGCGCTAAAGAGTCGATTTCGATAGCACGATGAACACAAGAGACAACCAATTAAGTAGCTTTATTCTGAAGAGTTTATATGCTAAGCAACGAATTTAAATACGATGGTGGGCACAGTAAAAATAGCCCATTGTGTATCTTTGCATGAAATTCAAAAACAAACAAAAATCATTCTTTTAATTTATAATAATTTTTGTTAATCAAAATATTGCCCATACAATTAGTTTTTATTTGTGGTTCAATTGATAAACGCCATTTATTAAAGTGTTTGTGAAATATATAACCGTAAACAGTTTAGAAATAATATATATATATATATTTTAACGTACTCGACTCCTAGCAACAGGAATTTGAGATATGTTCAACAGAGAAGACATCTTATATGTCAAACTCTTACCATTAAAGCAGCTTTCCTTGACAAAAGTACAGTTTTTCTGAACATCCCAGTTTGTCTTCTGTTTGTTAAAAGAGAGAGAAGCTTCGATGTTAATCATGACCATATCTGTAATCCGGAATGTTCGAATATTTGTTCCGGTTTTTACAGACGTTTTTTTTTTTTTCTGTTAAAATGTACACGTCCGACAGATGGCTTAATAAATGTAATAAATGTTGTTCCTGACTACATATTGTGAAAGTAAGTGGAATATGTTATCTAGCAACACTTATAGCTCCATTTTTTCAGTGTAAATATTACACGTTACTAGGCAACACTCATCGTTTCAGTTTCGTGTGTTGATTAATTTCTTACGACTTAATTATCTCAGTGAAAAGTGTATCATAACCATATTGCCATGAAACGTTTCTAGTCAAGTCGGACTTACACTCTCATGCAAGTTACGTCAAAGCGTCACTACTCCAGCTAAATTGCGGACTCTCGCAAGATAAACTTTCATTGTCCCTTCCTCTCAAACCTTTTGTGAAACGATGCTCTTGGTATAATTGTTAGAACAAAACATTAAATATAATAATAGTACGAAAAGCTTCTTGTATAGATGGCAGCACAATCGATTATCATTACTAAAACGCGAAATCACAGCAAAATACTTTTTTCTTTATTAAACCGAAAGTTTCTCATCTAGTTGTCCGAGCGGTATAGACCCATAAATCAAATCTCAAATTTTAGTCATAAACTTTATATTCTTGATCTTTTTGTTATTGAAAACCGCTTTGTAAGAATTCATATAAACATTAGCTCACTCAATAGTGTTGAATTGCAAGAAGAAATATAAAAAATAATTTTATCACCCACACAAGGGAACCAAAATCACAACGTTGCGCGATCTTTTCCACTGTGCCTAGCAAATTTACTTTAGGATGTTACAACAGGAATACACATCGATTTGAATGACTTGCCTCCAGGTGACGAACTTGTATTGAATGCACGAAATAGATTCCATAAACTTTCTAGACACTACATTTTTTACTGCTTTCAATAAAAAGTGGAACACTTTTTGTATTTAAACACGAGACTACCTACTATACTATCAGCTCATTGCAGGTATCGAACTCGGGTGGTAGCATTTTGAATCTGAAAACTTATTGCTGTGCCACTGTGGGGTATAAGAAGGATAACTGTTATGTTGCAATCATCTTTTCTTACTCAAACAAGTGCAAAAATACTGGTGAGGAAACAAGGTAGGAATGGGCATGATACATTAACGCTTTATCTGTATAATCTCACAAAAGGCGTGTCCAGCATCTGGTGCATGATTACTTCGTTTAATTTTTTATCCTGTATGCAATAAAATAGGTGCACAAAACAACAAGACTTTTAGCATTTAAAGTTTGGATTTTCCTTGTAATATTTGATTCATAAACAACGAGAGAATCTTAAAGTTTAATTTGTGGAGTTTTCTTATTGTATGTGATTTACAAATAAAGAAAGCATTTTAACGTTTAAATTATGAAGTTTTCCTTGTGATATTTGGCTCATAAGCAACAAAGTAATTTTAAAATTTCATCTGTGGAGTTTTCCTTCTGATATTTGATTCATAATCAGCGAAGACATCTCACTTGGATTTTATAAATCGTGACAGTTTTTTTATTTTTTACGCATTATTTATGCATTATTTATAATTAATAGATCTGGTGAAATAAATTATGCCATATTAAGGGTTAATATGTAGTAGAAAAATTATATATATTTTATTAGTCGTAATAGTGCCTGCAGAGCAACTGTAAATTTGTGCTGTAATTGTTTCAGTTAAAATTACGTTTTATTTCTGCGATAGATGGCAGGTGTTCTGCTAATATAACAAAATTTGAAAAAATCACAGAGTAGTGTTATACTATTAATTTAGTGCTCGTTGAGATGATTTACTGTATATTGTGTCTTTAGTTTTGGGACAAAATCTTTGTTAACAGGTAAAGAATTGCTTATTTTGAACATTTTGAATCCATTTTATTAAATTGTTAAGCTACACACGATTTGTCAAGATAGTGAATGGTTCATGATAGTTTTTAGTAGCATTATTTAACTTTTTTTGTTGTTGTCGCTGAATAGAAGTATTTTTCGTCCAGTATCAGACCTCTTAGGTCTAATGAAATACTATTAACATTATTCGATATATATATACGAAGTCTTTTGACTTTAACCCTAGCTTTGAAAACTATGATATATCTGTTGGTATGAAAATAATACCGATATTTGTTGTTGTTTTAGTGTGAATCTCTACACAATGTATTGTCTATGTTTCATCCACAGTGGGGAATCGAACTCTTGAGTTTTAGCGCTCTAAGTCCGTGAACTTACCAATGGCGGGATACGATTTATAATAATTCCAAAATTGCTTCTCTATAACAAACAAACAGATTACGTTTCGTCAGATTAGGTGTTTACACCATTACAGTAAAATGAACGATTTTAGAACGAGCATTGTACACCATTAGAGCAAAACTAATGATATGATATACGTATTGATATTAAAACATTTTATGAAAAGTATATCGTAAAAATGCAATGTTTTTATTACTGTTTATTGCCATATAATTCATCTTAAGTTTGAACAGGAAAATCCAAAGTAATATGTTCAAAGATTACGAACAACCTAAAAATCAAACAGATATATTGTATCTCGTAGGAAACGTTATAGCACGATATTTTCTTAGCCCTAACCTTCGTGAAATAACAGTTTCGTAGTTTTTGTTTTCGTATATGCATACACATATGCAGATTTTGAGTAATGTTTGTTCAGTTATTCTACAGCCTTAACTCTGTCGAGATGCTTTTTAACCCCACGAAACAGGTATTACAATTTTAATTTTCTTGATTAGCCAATTTCACATATATGTTACGTGTGTTCTATAAAATTGTTAATTCTCGCACAGGGTAAGCCAAAATGAAAAA
>NC_134836.1:116490517-116590349 GCF_004210375.1 Tachypleus tridentatus | reverse complement strand
ATAGACATCTATAATAATGTAAAACAGATAAAACATTACAACCTAATTATAGACATCTATAATAGTAGTAAACAAATAAAACATTACAACATAATTATAGACATCTATAATAATGTAAACAGATAAAACATTACAACATAATTATAGACATCTATAAATAATGTAAATAGATAAAACATTACAAAACCAATTATAGACATCTATAATAAATGTAAACAGATAAAACATTTACAACATAATTATAGACATCTATAATAATGTAAACAGATAAAACATTACAACATAATTATAGACATCTATAATAATGTAAACAGATAAAACATTACAACCTAATTATAGACATCTATAATAATGTAAACAAATAAAACATTACAACATAATTATAGACATCTATAATAATGTAAAAACAGATAAAACATTACAACATAATTATAGATTATCATATAATGTAAACAGATAAAACAGATACAACATAATTATAGACATATATAATGTAAACAGATAAAACATTACAACCCAATTATAGACATGATAAATGTAAACAGATAAAACATTACAACATAATTATAGACATCTATAATAATGTAAACAGATAAAACATTACAACATAATTATAGACATCTATAATAATGTAAACAGATAAAACATTACAACATAATTATAGACATCTATAATAATGTAAACAGATAAAACATTACAACATAATTATAGACATCTATAATAATGTAAACAGATAAAACATTACAACATAATTATAGACATCTATAATAATGTAAACAGATAAAACATTACAACATAATTATAGACATCTATAATAATGTAAACAGATAAAACATTGCAAACATAATTATAGACATCTAAATAATGTAAACAGATAAAAAAACATTACAACATAATTATAGACATCTATAATAATGTAAACAGATAAAACATTACAACATAATTATAGACATCTATAATAATGTAAACAGATAAAACATTACAATATAATTATAGACATCTATAATAATGTAAACAGATAAAACATTACAACATAATTATAGACATCTATAATAGTATAAACAGATAAAAGAACATTACAAACCTAATTATAGACATCTATAATAATGTAAACAGATAAAACATTACAACATAATTATAGACATCTATAATAATGTAAACAGATAAAACATTACAACATAATTATAGACATCTATAATAATGTAAACAGATAAAACATTGTTAAACATAATTATAGTACACATCTATAATAATGTAAACAGATAAAACATTACAACATAATTATAGACATCTATAATAATGTAAACAGATAAAACATTACAACATAATTATAGACATATAATAATGTAAACAGATAAAACATACAACATAATTATAGACATCATATAATGTAAACAGATAAAACATTACAACATAATTATAGACATCTATAATAATGTAAACAGATAAAACATTACAACATAATTATAGACATCTATAATAATGTAAACAGATAAAACATTACAACATAATTATAGACATCTATAATAATGTAAACAGATAAAACATTACAACATAATTATAGACATCTATAATAATGTAAACAGATAAAACCATTACAATAAATTATAGACATCTATAATAATGTAAACAGATAAAACATTGCAACATAATTATAGACATCTATAATAATGTAAACAGATAAAACATTACAACATAATTATAGACATCTATAATAATGTAAAACAGATAAAACATTACAACATAATTATAGACATCTATAATAATGTAAACAGATAAAACATTACAACATAATTATAGACATCTATAATAATGTAAACAGATAAAACATTACAACATAATTATAGACATCTATAATAATGTAAACAGATAAAACATTACAACATAATTATAGACATCTATAATAATGTAAACAGATAAAACATTACAACATAATTATAGACATCTATAATAATGTAAACAGATAAAACATTACAACATAATTATAGACATCTATAATAATGTAAACAGATAAAACATTACAACATAATTATAGACATCTATAATAATGTAAACAGATAAAACATTACAAACATAATTATAGACATCTATAATAATGTAAACAGATAAAACATTACAACATAATTATAGACATCTATAATAATGTAAACAGATAAAACATTACAACATAATTATAGACATCTATAATAATGTAAACAGATAAAACATTACAACATAATTATAGACATCTATAATAATGTAAACAGATAAAACATTACAACATAATTATAGACATCTATAATAATGTAAACAGATAAAACATTACAACATAATTATAGACATCTATAATAATGTAAACAGATAAAAAACATTACAACATAATTATAGACATCTATAATAATGTAAACAGATAAAACATTACAACATAATTATAGACATCTATAATAATGTAAACAGATAAAACATTACAACATAATTATAACATCTATAATAATGTAAAACAGATAAAACATTACAACATAATTATAGACATCTATAATAATGTAAACAGATAAAACATTAAACATAATTATAGACATCTATAATAATGTAAACAGATAAAACATTACAACATAATTATAGACATCTATAATAATGTAAACAGATAAAACATTACAACATAATTATAGACATCTATAATAATGTAAACAGATAAAACATTACAACATAATTATAGACATCTATAATAATGTAAACAGATAAAACATTACAACATAATTATAGACATCTATAATAATGTAAAACAGATAAAACATTACAACATAATTATAGACATCTATAATAATGTAAAACAGATAAAACATTACAAACATAATATATAGACATTATAATAAATGTAAACAGATAAAACATTACAACATAATTATAGACATCTATAATAATGTAAAACAGATAAAACATTACAACATAATTATAGACATCTATAATAATGTAAACAGATAAAACATATTACAACATAATTATAGAGTACATCTATAATAATGTAAACAGATAAAATATTACAACATAATTATAGACATCTATAATAATGTAAACAGATAAAACATTACAACATAATTATAGACATCTATAATAATGTAAACAGATAAAACATTACAACATAATTATAGACATCTATAATAATGTAAACAGATAAAACATTACAACATAATTATAGACATCTATAATAATGTAAACAGATAAAACATTGCAAACATAATTATAGACATCTATAATAATGTAAACAGATAAAACATTACAACATAATTATAGACATCTATAATAATGTAAACAGATAAAACATTACAAACATAATTATAGACATCTATAATAATGTAAACAGATAAAACATTACAACATAATTATAGACATCTATAATAATGTAAACAGATAAAACATTACAACATAATTATAGACATCTATAATAATGTAAACAGATAAAACATTACAACATAATTATAGACATCTATAATAATGTAAACAGATAAAACATTACAACATAATTATAGACATCTATAATAATGTAAACAGATAAAACATTACAAACATAATTATAGACATCTATAATAATGTAAACAGATAAAACATTACAACATAATTATAGACATCTATAATAATGTAAACAGATAAAACATTACAACATAATTATAGACATCTATAAATGTAAACAGATAAAACATTGCAACATAATTATAGACATATATAATAATGTAAACAGATAAAACATTACAACATAATTATAGACATCTATAATAATGTAAACAGATAAAACATTACAACATAATTATAGACATCTATAATAATGTAAACAGATAAAACATTACAACATAATTATAGACATCTATAATAATGTGAAACAGATAAAACATTACAACATAATTATAGACATCTATAATAATGTAAACAGATAAAACATTACAACATAATTATAGACATATATAATAATGTAAACAGATAAAACATTACAAACATAATTATAGACATCTATAATAATGTAAACAGATAAAACATTACAACCATAATTATAGACATCTATAATAATGTAAACAGATAAAACATTACAACATAATTATAGACATCTATAATAATGTAAACAGATAAAACATTACAACATAATTATAGACATATATAATAATGTAAACAGATAAAACATTACAAACATAATTATAGACATCTATAATAATGTAAACAGATAAAACATTACAACATAATTATAGACATATATAATAATGTAAACAGATAAAACATTACAACATAATTATAGACATCTATAATAATGTAAACAAATAAAACATTACAACATAATTATAGACATCTATAATGTAAAACAGATAAAACATTACAACATAATTATAGACATCTATAATAATGTAAACAGATAAAACATTACAACATAATTATAGACATCTATAATAATAACAAAACAAATAAAACATTACAACTATAATTATAGTCTATAACAGATAAAACATTACAACATAATTATAGACATCTATAATAATGTAAACAGATAAAACATTACAACATAATTATAGACATATATAATAATGTAAACAGATAAAACATTACAACATAATTATAGACATCTATAATAATGTAAACAGATAAAACATTACAACATAATTCTATAATAATGTAAACAGATAAAACATTGCAACATAATTATAGACATCTATAATAATGTAAACAGATAAAACATTGCAACATAATTATAGACATCTATAATAATGTAAACAGATAAAACATTACAACATAATTATAGACATCTATAATAATGTAAACAGATAAAACATTACAACATAATTATAGACATCTATAATAATGTAAACAGATAAAACATTACAACATAATTATAGACATCTATAATAATGTAAACAGATAAAACATTACAACATAATTATAGACATCTATAATAATGTAAACAGATAAAACATTACAACATAATTATAGACATCTATAATAATGTAAACAGAAAAACATTACAACATAATTATAGACATCTATAATAATGTAAACAGATAAAACATTACAACATAATTATAGACATCTATAATAATGTAAACAGATAAAACATTACAACATAATTATAGACATCTATAATAATGTAAACAGATAAAACATTGCAACATAATTATAGACATCTATAATAATGTAAACAGATAAAACATTACAAATATAATTATAGACATATATAATAATGTAAACAGATAAAACATTACAACCTAATTATAGACATCTATAATAATGTAAACAGATAAAACATTACAAACATAATTATAGACATCTATAATAATGTAAACAGATAAAACATTACAACCTAATTATAGACATCTATAATAATGTAAACAGATAAAACATTACAACATAATTATAGACATCTATAATAATGTAAACAGATAAAACATTACAACATAATTATAGACATCTATAATAATGTAAACAGATAAAACATTACAACATAATTATAGACATCTATAATAATGTAAACAGATAAAACATTACAAAAAATATAATTATAGACATCTATAATAATGTAAACAGATAAAACATTACAACATAATTATAGACATCTATAATAATGTAAACAGATAAAACATTACAACATAATTATAGACATCTATAATAATGTAAACAGATAAAACATTACAACATAATTATAGACATCTATAATAATGTAAACAGATAAAACATTACAACATAATTATAGACATCTATAATAATGTAAACAGATAAAACATTACAACATAATTATAGACATCTATAATAATGTAAACAGATAAAACATTACAACATAATTATAGACATCTATAATAATGTAAACAGATAAAACATTACAACATAATTATAGACATCTATAATAATGTAAACAGATAAAACATTACAACATAATTATAGACATCTATAATAATGTAAACAGATAAAACATTACAACCTAATTATAGACATCTATAATAATGTAAACAGATAAAACATTACAACATAATTATAGACATCTATAATAATGTAAACAGATAAAACATTACAACATAATTATAGACATCTATAATAATGTAAACAGATAAAACATTACAACATAATTATAGACATCTATAATAATGTAAACAGATAAAACATTACAAACATAATTATAGACATATATAATAATGTAAACAGATAAAACATTACAACATAATTATAGACATCTATAATAATGTAAACAAATAAAACATTACAACATAATTATAGACATCTATAATAATGTAAACAGATAAAACATTGCAACATAATTATAGACATCTATAATAATGTAAACAGATAAAACATTACAACATAATTATAGACATATATAATAATGTAAACAGATAAAACATTACAACATAATTATAGACATCTATAATAATGTAAACAAATAAAACATTACAACATAATTATAGACATCTATAATAATGTAAACAGATAAAACATTACAACCTAATTATAGACATCTATAATAATGTAAACAGATAAAACATTACAACATAATTATAGACATATATAATAATGTAAACAGATAAAACATTACAACCTAATTATAGACATCTATAATAATGTAAACAGATAAAACATTACAACATAATTATAGACATCTATAATAATGTAAACAAATAAAACATTACAACCTAATTATAGACATCTATAATAATGTAAACAGATAAAACATTACAACATAATTATAGACATATATAATAATGTAAACAAATAAAACATTACAACCATAATTATAGACATCTATAATAATGTAAACAGATAAAACATTACAACATAATTATAGACATCTATAATAATGTAAACAGATAAAACATTACAACCTAATTATAGACATCTATAATAATGTAAACAGATAAAACATTACAACATAATTATAGACATCTATAATAATGTAAACAGATAAAACATTACAACCTAATTATAGACATCTATAATAATGTAAACAGATAAAACATTACAACATAATTATAGACATATAATAATGTAAACAGATAAAACATTGCAACATAATTATAGACATCTATAATAATGTAAACAGATAAAACATTACAACATAATTATAGACATATATAATAATGTAAACAGATAAAACATTACAACCTAATTATAGACATCTATAATAATGTAAACAGATAAAACATTGCAACATAATTATAGACATCTATAATAATGTAAACAGATAAAACATTACAACATAATTATAGACATCTATAATAATGTAAACAGATAAAACATTGCAAACATAATTATAGACATCTATAATAATGTAAACAGATAAAACACACATACAACATAATTATAGACATATATAATAATGTAAACAGATAAAACATTACAACATAATTATAGACATCTATAATAATGTAAACAGATAAAACATTACAACCTAATTATAGACATCTATAATAATGTAAACAGATAAAACATTACAACATAATTATAGACATCTATAATAATGTAAACAGATAAAACATTACAACCTAATTATAGACATCTATAATAATGTAAACAGATAAAACATTACAACATAATTATAGACATCTATAATAATGTAAACAGATAAAACATTGCAACATAATTATAGACATCTATAATAATGTAAACAGATAAAACATTACAAACATAATTATAGACATATATAATAATGTAAACAGATAAAACATTACAACATAATTATAGACATCTATAATAATGTAAACAGATAAAACATTACAACATAATTATAGACATCTATAATAATGTAAACAGATAAAACATTACAACATAATTATAGACATCTATAATAATGTAAACAAATAAAACATTACAAACATAATTATAGACATCTATAATAATGTAAACAGATAAAACATTGCAACATAATTATAGACATCTATAATAATGTAAACAGATAAAACATTACAACATAATTATAGACATATATAATAATGTAAACAGATAAAACATTACAACATAATTATAGACATCTATAATAATGTAAACAGATAAAACATTACAACCTAATTATAGACATCTATAATAATGTAAACAGATAAAACATTGCAACATAATTATAGACATCTATAATAATGTAAACAGATAAAACATTACAACATAATTATAGACATATATAATAATGTAAACAGATAAAACATTACAACATAATTATAGACATCTATAATAATGTAAACAAATAAAACATTACAACCTAATTATAGACATCTATAATAATGTAAACAGATAAAACATTACAACCTAATTATAGACATCTATAATAATGTAAACAGATAAAACATTACAACATAATTATAGACATATATAATAATGTAAACAGATAAAACATTACAACATAATTATAGACATCTATAATAATGTAAACAGATAAAACATTACAACCTATATTATAGACATCTATAATAATGTAAACAGATAAAACATTGCAACATAATTATAGACATCTATAATAATGTAAACAGATAAAACATTACAACATAATTATAGACATATATAATAATGTAAACAGATAAAACATTACAAACCTAATTATAGACATCTATAATAATGTAAACAGATAAAACATTACAACATAATTATAGACATCTATAATAATGTAAACAGATAAAACATTACAACCTAATTATAGACATCTATAATAATGTAAACAGATAAAACATTACAACATAATTATAGACATCTATAATAATGTAAACAGATAAAACATTTAACATAATTATAGACATCTATAATAATGTAAACAGATAAAACATTACAACATAATTATAGACATATATAATAATGTAAACAGATAAAACATTACAACATAATTATAGACATCTATAATAATGTAAACAGATAAAACATTACAACATAATTATAAACATCTATAATAATGTAAACAGATAAAACATTACAACATAATTATAGACATCTATAATAATGTAAACAGATAAAACATTACAACATAATTATAGACATCTATAATAATGTAAACAGATAAAACATTGCAACATAATTATAGACATCTATAATAATGTAAACAGATAAAACATTACAACATAATTATAGACATCTATAATAATGTAAACAGATAAAACATTACAACCTAATTATAGACATCTATAATAATGTAAACAGATAAAACATTACAACATAATTATAGACATCTATAATAATGTAAACAGATAAAACATTACAACCAATTATAGACATCTATAATAATGTAAACAGATAAAACATTGCAACATAATTATAGACATCTATAATAATGTAAACAGATAAAACATTGCAACATAATTATAGACATATATAATAATGTAAACAGATAAAACATTACAACATAATTATAGACATCTATAATAATGTAAACAAATAAAACATTACAACCTAATTATAGACATCTATAATAATGTAAACAGATAAAACATTGCAACATAATTATAGACATCTATAATAATGTAAACAGATAAAACATTACAAACATAATTATAGACATATATAATAATGTAAACAGATAAAACATTACAAACATAATTATAGACATCTATAATAATGTAAACAAATAAAACATTACAACCTAATTATAGACATCTATAATAATGTAAACAGATAAAACATTACAACCCAATTATAGACATCTATAATAATGTAAACAGATAAAACATTACAACATAATTATAGACATATATAATAATGTAAACAAATAAAACATTACAACCTAATTATAGACATCTATAATAATGTAAACAGATAAAACATTACAACATAATTATAGACATATATAATAATGTAAACAAATAAAACATTACAACCTAATTATAGACATCTATAATAATGTAAACAGATAAAACATTACAACATAATTATAGACATCTATAATAATGTAAACAGATAAAACATTACAACCTAATTATAGACATCTATAATAATGTAAACAGATAAAACATTACAACATAATTATAGACATCTATAATAATGTAAACAGATAAAACATTACAACCTAATTATAGACATCTATAATAATGTAAACAGATAAAACATTACAAACATAATTATAGACATATATAATAATGTAAACAGATAAAACATTGCAACATAATTATAGACATCTATAATAATGTAAACAGATAAAACATTACAACATAATTATAGACATATATAATAATGTAAACAGATAAAACATTACAACCCAATTATAGACATCATAATAATATAAACAGATAAAACATTGCAACATAATTATAGACATCTATAATAATGTAAACAGATAAAACATTGCAACATAATTATAGACATCTATAATAATGTAAACAGATAAAACATTACAACATAATTATAGACATCTATAATAATGTAAACAAATAAAACATTACAACATAATTATAGACATCTATAATAATGTAAACAGATAAAACATTGCAACATAATTATAGACATCTATAATAATGTAAACAGATAAAACATTACAACATAATTATAGACATATATAATAAAGTAAACAGATAAAACATTACAACCTAATTATAGACATCTATAATAATGTAAACAGATAAAACATTACAACATAATTATAGACATCTATAATAATGTAAACAGATAAAACATTACAACCTAATTATAGACATCTATAATAATGTAAACAGATAAAACATTACAACATAATTATAGACATCTATAATAATGTAAACAGATAAAACATTACAACCTAATTATAGACATCTATAATAATGTAAACAGATAAAACATTACAACATAATTATAGACATCTATAATAATGTAAACAGATAAAACATTGCAACATAATTATAGACATCTATAATAATGTAAACAGATAAAACATTACAACATAATTATAGACATATATAATAATGTAAACAGATAAAACATTGCAACATAATTATAGACATCTATAATAATGTAAACAGATAAAACATTACAACATAATTATAAACATCTATAATAATGTAAACAGATAAAACATTACAAACATAATTATAGACATCTATAATAATGTAAACAAATAAAACATTACAACATAATTATAGACATCTATAATAATGTAAACAGATAAACATTGCAACATAATTATAGACATCTATAATAATGTAAACAGATAAAACATTACAACATAATTATAGACATCTATAATAATGTAAACAGATAAAACATTACAACCTAATTATAGACATCTATAATAATGTAAACAGATAAAACATTGCAACATAATTATAGACATCTATAATAATGTAAACAGATAAAACATTACAAGCTAATTATAGACATCTATAATAATGTAAACAGATAAAACATTGCAACATAATTATAGACATCTATAATAATGTAAACAGATAAAAACATTGCAACATAATTATAGACATATATAATAATGTAAACAGATAAAACATTACAACATAATTATAGACATCTATAATAATGTAAACAAATAAAACATTACAACCTAATTATAGACATCTATAATAATGTAAACAGATAAAACATTGCAACATAATTATAGACATCTATAATAATGTAAACAGATAAAACATTACAACATAATTATAGACATATATAATAATGTAAACAGATAAAACATTACAACATAATTATAGACATCTATAATAATGTAAACAAATAAAACATTACAACCTAATTATAGACATCTATAATAATGTAAACAGATAAAACATTACAACCTAATTATAGACATCTATAATAATGTAAACAGATAAAACATTACAACATAATTATAGACATATATAATAATGTAAACAAATAAAACATTACAACCTAATTATAGACATCTATAATAATGTAAACAGATAAAACATTGCAACATAATTATAGACATCTACAATAATGTAAACAAATAAAACATTACAACCTAATTATAGACATCTATAATAATGTAAACAGATAAAACATTACAACATAATTATAGACATATATAATAATGTAAACAAATAAAACATTACAACCTAATTATAGACATCTATAATAGTGTAAACAGATAAAACATTACAACATAATTATAGACATCTATAATAATGTAAACAGATAAAACATTACAACCTAATTATAGACATCTATAATAATGTAAACAGATAAAACATTGCAACCCAATTATAGACATCTATAATAATGTAAACAGATAAAACATTACAACCTAATTATAGACATCTGTAATAATGTAAACAGATAAAACATTACAACATAATTATAGACATATATAATAATGTAAACAGATAAAACATTGCAACATAAATATAGACATCTATAATAATGTAAACAGATAAAACATTACAAACATAATTATAGACATATATAATAATGTAAACAGATAAAACATTACAACCCAATTATAGACATCAGTAATAATATAAACAGATAAAACATTGCAACATAATTATAGACATCTATAATAATGTAAACAGATAAAACATTGCAACATAATTATAGACATCTATAATAATGTAAACAGATAAAACATTACAACATAATTATAGACATCTATAATAATGTAAACAAATAAAACATTACAACATAATTATAAACATCTATAATAATGTAAACAGATAAAACATTGCAACATAATTATAGACATCTATAATAATGTAAACAGATAAAACATTACAACATAATTATAGACATATATAATAATGTAAACAGATAAAACATTACAACCTAATTATAGACATCTATAATAATGTAAACAGATAAAACATTACAACATAATTATAGACATCTATAATAATGTAAACAGATAAAACATTACAACCCAATTATAGACATCTATAATAATGTAAACAGATAAAACATTACAACATAATTATAGACATCTATAATAATGTAAACAGATAAAACATTACAACCCAATTATAGACATCTATAATAATGTAAACAGATAAAACATTACAAACATAATTATAGACATCTATAATAATGTAAACAGATAAAACATTGCAAAACATAATTATAGACATCTATAATAATGTAAACAGATAAAACATTACAACATAATTATAGACATATATAATAATGTAAACAGATAAAACATTGCAACATAATTATAGACATCTATAATAATGTAAACAGATAAAACATTACAACATAATTATAAACATCTATAATAATGTAAACAGATAAAACATTACAACATAATTATAGACATCTATAATAATGTAAACAAATAAAACATTACAACATAATTATAAACATCTATAATAATGTAAACAGATAAAACATTGCAACATAATTATAGACATCTATAATAATGTAAACAGATAAAACATTACAACATAATTATAGACATCTATAATAATGTAAACAGATAAAACATTACAACCTAATTATAGACATCTATAATAATGTAAACAGATAAAACATTGCAACATAATTATAGACATCTATAATAATGTAAACAGATAAAACATTACAAGCTAATTATAGACATCTATAATAATGTAAACAGATAAAACATTGCAACATAATTATAGACATCTATAATAATGTAAACAGATAAAACATTGCAACATAATTATAGACATATATAATAATGTAAACAGATAAAACATTACAACATAATTATAGACATCTATAATAATGTAAACAAATAAAACATTACAACCTAATTATAGACATCTATAATAATGTAAACAGATAAAACATTGCAACATAATTATAGACATCTATAATAATGTAAACAGATAAAACATTACAACATAATTATAGACATATATAATAATGTAAACAGATAAAACATTACAACATAATTATAGACATCTATAATAATGTAAACAAATAAAACTTTACAACCTAATTATAGACATCTATAATAATGTAAACAGATAAAACATTACAACCTAATTATAGACATCTATAATAATGTAAACAGATAAAACATTACAAACATAATTATAGACATATATAATAATGTAAACAAATAAAACATTACAACCTAATTATAGACATCTATAATAATGTAAACAGATAAAACATTGCAAACATAATTATAGACATCTACAATAATGTAAACAAATAAAACATTACAACCTAATTATAGACATCTATAATAATGTAAACAGATAAAACATTACAACATAATTATAGACATATATAATAATGTAAACAAATAAAACATTACAACCTAATTATAGACATCTATAATAGTGTAAACAGATAAAACATTACAACATAATTATAGACATCTATAATAATGTAAACAGATAAAACATTACAACCTAATTATAGACATCTATAATAATGTAAACAGATAAAACATTGCAACCTAATTATAGACATCTATAATAATGTAAACAGATAAAACATTACAACATAATTATAGACATCTATAATAATGTAAACAGATAAAACATTACAACATAATTATAGACATATATAATAATGTAAACAGATAAAACATTGCAACATAAATATAGACATCTATAATAATGTAAACAGATAAAACATTACAACATAATTATAGACATATATAATAATGTAAACAGATAAAACATTACAACCCAATTATAGACATCAGTAATAATATAAACAGATAAAACATTGCAACATAATTATAGACATCTATAATAATGTAAACAGATAAAACATTGCAACATAATTATAGACATCTATAATAATGTAAACAGATAAAACATTACAACATAATTATAGACATCTATAATAATGTAAACAAATAAAACATTACAACATAATTATAAACATCTATAATAATGTAAACAGATAAAACATTGCAACATAATTATAGACATCTATAATAATGTAAACAGATAAAACATTACAACATAATTATAGACATATATAATAATGTAAACAGATAAAACATTACAACCTAATTATAGACATCTATAATAATGTAAACAGATAAAACATTACAACATAATTATAGACATCTATAATAATGTAAACAGATAAAACATTACAACCTAATTATAGACATCTATAATAATGTAAACAGATAAAACATTACAACATAATTATAGACATCTATAATAATGTAAACAGATAAAACATTACAACCTAATTATAGACATCTATAATAATGTAAACAGATAAAACATTACAACATAATTATAGACATCTATAATAATGTAAACAGATAAAACATTGCAACATAATTATAGACATCTATAATAATGTAAACAGATAAAACATTACAACATAATTATAGACATATATAATAATGTAAACAGATAAAACATTGCAACATAATTATAGACATCTATAATAATGTAAACAGATAAAACATTACAACATAATTATAAACATCTATAATAATGTAAACAGATAAAACATTACAACATAATTATAGACATCTATAATAATGTAAACAAATAAAACATTACAAACATAATTATAAACATCTATAATAATGTAAACAGATAAAACATTGCAAACATAATTATAGACATCTATAATAATGTAAACAGATAAAACATTACAACATAATTATAGACATCTATAATAATGTAAACAGATAAAACATTACAACCTAATTTTAGACATCTATAATAATGTAAACAGATAAAACATTGCAACATAATTATAGACATCTATAATAATGTAAACAGATAAAACATTACAAGCTAATTATAGACATCTATAATAATGTAAACAGATAAAACATTGCAACATAATTATAGACATCTATAATAATGTAAACAGATAAAACATTGCAACATAATTATAGACATATATAATAATGTAAACAGATAAAACATTACAACATAATTATAGACATCTATAATAATGTAAACAAATAAAACATTACAACCTAATTATAGACATCTATAATAATGTAAACAGATAAAACATTGCAACATAATTATAGACATCTATAATAATGTAAACAGATAAAACATTACAACATAATTATAGACATATATAATAATGTAAACAGATAAAACATTACAACATAATTATAGACATCTATAATAATGTAAACAAATAAAACTTTACAACCTAATTATAGACATCTATAATAATGTAAACAGATAAAACATTACAACCTAATTATAGACATCTATAATAATGTAAACAGATAAAACATTACAACATAATTATAGACATATATAATAATGTAAACAAATAAAACATTACAACCTAATTATAGACATCTATAATAATGTAAACAGATAAAACATTGCAACATAATTATAGACATCTACAATAATGTAAACAGATAAAACATTGCAACATAATTATAGACATCTATAATAATGTAAACAGATAAAACATTACAACATAATTATAGACATATATAATAATGTAAACAAATAAAACATTACAACCTAATTATAGACATCTATAATAGTGTAAACAGATAAAACATTACAACATAATTATAGACATCTATAATAATGTAAACAGATAAAACATTACAACCTAATTATAGACATCTATAATAATGTAAACAGATAAAACATTGCAACCTAATTATAGACATCTATAATAATGTAAACAGATAAAACATTACAACCTAATTATAGACATCTGTAATAATGTAAACAGATAAAACATTACAACATAATTATAGACATATATAATAATGTAAACAGATAAAACATTGCAACATAATTATAGACATCTATAATAATGTAAACAGATAAAACATTACAACATAATTATAGACATATATAATAATGTAAACAGATAAAACATTACAACCTAATTATAGACATCAGTAATAATATAAACAGATAAAACATTGCAACATAATTATAGACGCCTGTAATAATATAAACAGATAAAACATTACAACCTAATTATAACCGTTTGTTTTGTTGTTTTTGAATTAAGCACAAAGCTACACGAGGGGCTATCTGTGCTCTGCCCACCGCGGGTATCGAAATCCGGTTTTTAGCGTTGTTAGTCTGCAGACATACCGCTGAGCCACTGGGGTACACGTTTGTTTTCTGGAATAATATAATTTTGTAAATAATTTCAAAGCTAACACCCTTCCAGAAGAGACTATTTTATAACCTCTATGATAACCATAATAATATGTTACTTGTATAAACAAATTCCTCCTTCTCGTCTGTGGTCATAAAATGCACTTCATATTGGTTATACATATAACGTATTTGCTGCATAACAGTAAAACATCTTCACAATATAAGTTTGTAAGTTATAAATAAGTTTAATTAAGTTTTTTTTCATTAACTTATCTTTTAGGACATACAAAACAGGTATTCGAGAAAGGTGGGTTAGTTCACGTACCATTGTACAGAAATATTGTGTCCGCAGGTATTAAGCTCAATATATGTTTTGAATGGTGGTAATGGTAATAAAAAATAGAGATACTAATAACTATAAAAATATTTAGTCAGCGTTAAAATTAACATTACATAAATAATGTTTTGTTATTAATTCCTGTTCTAATAATCTGATGTTTACTTTGTTTATATAAATTTGTTGTAATTAGAATCTACTTCATTAACCTCGTAAACACCATAAGAGCGTTCAGTGATGTCGAGAAAACCCACTTGTAGAGAAATATATATGCAAAAACAGCTTGTTTGAACCTGACGATGACCGAAGAAGGTCGAAACGTTGTTCGCTCTTCTATGTAAAATATTTTCTCAACCCAAACGAGCCGTTTTTGCATATATATTTACCATAAGAGCGTTGCCCATGCAAATTGGTGATACTTACATATGTTGTTTGAATAATTACCGTGTCTATTATATGACAGCCGGCCAAATACGTCCTGGTATTGTTCGAAAGGCCTCGTCAGCACTGTATATGTTAAATGTGCCAAGGTTAACATATTATAGCATATAAACTTTTGCTTTTACTCAAAATTTATTAATTTAGTTTGTTTTGAATTTTGATCCTATCTGCACCAGTCCTCCATAATGTAACAGTAATAGACTAGAGGGAAGGCAGCTAGTCAACACCACCCACCGTCAACTGTTGGGCTACTTCTCTACCATCGAATAGTGCGATTGACACTCACATTATAACGCCCCCACGGCTGAAAGGGCGAGCATGTTTGGTGCGACCGGGATGCGAACCCGCGACCCTCAGATTACGAATCGCACGCCTTAACCCACCTGGCCATGCTGGGCCTCAATTTAATTGAATTACTGAGCAAACTGTATTATCAAATTGTTTAAGCTTAGTATTCTACAGTTTAATTAAAGAATTAGAGAAAACAGCAAAAATAATATGAATCTCACACAAACCTTTTGTTTCTTTCTATCGTAAAAACTGATTTTATTTAAATTATATTTAACACACTTCTATTTTCTTTTTGTTTTTTTTTAGCTGGGCCGAGAATCTGAGGTTCAAATCGATGTACCGTTCGAATCACTACAGCCGAGGGTAAATCTCAATATCTGATTGAGAAAACTGTTCAGTTTGGAAGAGGCGCTCTGGACTGGTTAACTACTGTTCAGCGATTCCAAACGAGGGGTGGTTATGATCAAATATCAGGGGCCATTTAACCCAAATGTCATTTAAAGTATAATTAAGGTTGAAAATGCCAAAAGCCACAGGGATACAGGTATTGAATTTTTGACATCTGTGTTAGATGTTCCCGAAAAAGTTTCTAAATTATATTTATAAATTATGAAAAACTAAACCAATAATACGCTCCTTGTATATATTAGTACAAATTACCGTCTCCAAACAATCTACGTAAGTAGAGAAAACTAAACATTGACTCGAGTCTCCAAATAATGTACACAAGTGTGAAAATATTGATAAGGGTGTATATGGTCCACACGTGTCGTATAAATATTTAAAAGCAACAAAATGTATACGTTAAGAACCTTAACAAGCTAGTGTTTATACGACTACTAGATACGACTTCATTTATTTAAGTAACTAGATTTGGTAAGTCTTTCGTTTGAGACGTCAAGTTTTAACACAGTTTTTCAATAATTAATAACCTTTATACAATGCCGATTTTGTTTCATATTTGGACCGAGCACTGCCTGGTAGCCAGTGCGCTTAATGTCAATTTCGTTTTACAATTGGGTCCTAGCATGACCTGGCGGCTGGAGCGCTCAATGTTGGTTTTGTGCTACGATTTGAATCTGGCATGAACTGGTAGCCAGGAAGACTGATTCGTTCTCCGCGGTTCGTGAAATCGAAACCCTGCTTCAACCATGCTTGCACTTCAAGCCCTTGCAGCGTTGTTTTATGACGATCAATCCCACTCTTCGTTAAATAAGGACCAGCCAAATAGTTGGTAGTGAGCGCTACCTAGCGTTCGTTTTCTATCTGGTCAACAGTTATTGACGGCGACTGATCACTTTAGTAGCTATTTCATAAACAAACAATGACATTTGTAGCTGAGATAAAAGGATCATCAGAGACGTAATACCTTCTTGTTTAGTATATAGATCTTTGTAAGGAAGGTTAGAAACAAGGTTTGGAACAATTTCCTATTTTTGAGATGTAAAAATATTAGGCTTACCTAGTTATAAAACAGCTGTTTTTGTTAGTTAATGTTTTTCATGTATTCTATATTCTACTGATGATGTACTAAGATTTGTAGACTGGAAACAGCCGCAAGCAATAGTTTATAATTTAAGTCTAGCTCCCCATGTAATGTAACATTTAATAACTACTCTGTATGTACATAATACATACTATAATAAAATACACATATTTACATTAACTTAAGCCTAGCTCCCCATGTATTGAATGATAATTTGTTAACTTTTCTTTGAATATTTGTGGATTGTATTAGACATCAATGAAATTGTTTAAGTTATATTTCATGCAAAGTTGCTTCCAAATAGCAGTTTTATTTTACAAATTTCCTAAGCCCACATACCTCGTGGCATCAGTACGCTTCGCACAACATGAGTTGGCTTTTGATCTCAGAAATTAGAATCCTTTCCTCTTCAAATATTCTGAGTCCTGGCTAGAAATATTGTGCTACATATAAGAAAATTTTTGTGATGTTTATCAGAAAGTCTCCGATTTTGACGTCTCCTAAACTATCATTGACGTTCAAACCCTCCTTACGTTAAGGATGTGTTTCTTTCTGAGTCTATGTCCAGATTTTATCGTTGTGAGATCGTAAACTTATCACTGACTAATTGTTCAAATTGTTAATCCACTAGCAAGAAGCTACACTCACCATTTCAGTTATTTCTTGCCCTAAAGTCTTACAGCTCTCGAGAGAGAAGCTGGTGCTCAGACGTAGATAAACTAAACATGAGTGAATCATCTGTTATATAAATAAATTAATTGGAACCCAGCAATTTAAACACTAGAATATCATAAACTGCAGATTCTAAATGCGAAGCAGAAAATAGTGCCAATTTACTTATGGCATAAGGTGACAATATATACACAAAATTCGAGCTTTAAACGCGGTAATTCAGAAGTTTGTTACCCATTCTTACAACTGTTCAGCGTGTACTGAGCGTTCTGTTACTGTGGAAACCAACAGAGAGCTAAACATACTTTATGAATCAAATATATTTTCTAGCTTCTCCAATAAAAGGACCTTTTTACTTTCACCTATTACAAGATCCAATATCACGCTACTTACGCCTGAGGCAATGGTGTTGGTGATATAACGTCTCAGAATAAGTGTTTATTTAAACACGATGAATTAATACAGTTTTACAAGTTCAATTACGTTTTACCTTGTTTTAGGCGTAATGTCAACGTAAAACAATATAAGTTTGTGCTTTCGGTGTTCATGAAAGTTTGCTTGAGATAGATTACTGTTCCAACGTTTATACAGAACTTATTACGTAATCAAAACATTCATCTTCTTGCCGCCAGGTGTCCGCGCAACCTTCTCCACCACTTTCCAGGGGGTAATGCTCCTTTGAATTCTTGTTGTAGTAATAATTAATAAGAAGTTACGACCAAGCACGAACAACACCGATGTGTATATAACTGTCTTATCATTCCGGCAGGACTTGATAGGTCGTAAGTTCGAATCCCCCTCATCGAACGTGTTCGTCCTTTAAGCCATAGGAACGTTATAATGTTACGGTCAATTCCATTATCCTTTGTTTGTTTTTGAATTTCGCTCAAAGCTACACAAGGGCTATCTGCGCTAGCCGTTCCTAATTTAGCAGTGTAAGACTAGACGGAAGGCATCTTGTCGTCACCACCCACCGCCAACTCTTAGGCTGCTTTTTTACCAACAAAGAGTGGGATTGACCGTTTTGCGAGCATATTTTGTGTGAAGACAATTCGAACCCGCGACCCTCAGATTACGAGTCGAGTGCCTTAACCACTTGGCTATGCCGAGCCTCGTAACAAAGCCTATGTATATTTATTTTTACTTTTACATCTAGTTTTCTCCTTGTATTTGAACTGCATAGTTTCTCTATCAGTGGATTTTCTTATGACGTCAGATACATGTTGATAATCAATGACATTTTGAAGTCAAAACATTTATTAAAATACTTATTACTTCTTTTTATTTTTGAAAGAGGGCGGGGTTGGTGTTCTGAGAATGATTGAACTTTACAGTTTTCCCCAAACAACCTTATATTATTTCCAGAGTCGTTTTATTATACGTGCACTTCGTGTGTTTATAAGCTAAATCCAGTCACTATGACTACTGGAAGCCAGTCTTTCTGTTTAGTCCGATTAGCTTCCACAGATAATAAATCACAATAAAGCTTTCTCCAAGGTTTATCACTCACAAACGTAGCCCCACTTGTCACCAACTTCTTCGACAGACATTAACTGATGGCAAAGGGATGAATATTTTAACTAATGCGTTTCCTTTTAATAAATACATATAACCTGAGTTTTCTAAACTTTATGGTGCAAATGTCACATGAATAACACAAAACTTCCAAACAGGTGCCGTGTGTAAAGAAACTGGAATATCAAACACTCGGTTAACTTGTCAGTGAGGAGAGTGAATGAACACAGCTGTGCGAAAAAATATGGATCACTCGTTGAAAATATATCTAAATGTTCGCTGAGTGAAAATTATGTCTCTTCACTATTACAAAACTAAGTGTTCTTCACTATTACAAAACTAAGTGTTTTGGACTGTGTCTCTTCACTATTAAAACCAGTGTTCTTGATTGTGTCTCTTCACTATTAAAAAACCAGTGTTCTTGATTGTGTCTCTTCACTCTTAGAAAACCAAATGTTCTTGATTGTGTCTCTTCACTATCACAAAACCAAGTGTTCTTGACTGTGTCTCTTCACTATTACAAAACCAAGTGTTCTTAACTGTGTCTCTTCACTATTAGAAAACCAAGTGTTCTTGATTATGTCTCTTCACTATAAGAAAACAAAGTGTTCTTGGCTGTGTCTCTTCGCGCTTACAAAACCAAGTGTTCTTGACTGTGTCTCTTCATTATTACAAAACCAAGTGTTATTGACAGTGTCTCTTCACTATTAGAAAACCAAATGTTCTTGATTGTGTCTCTTCACTATTACAAAACCAAGTGTTCTTGACTGTGTCTCTTCGCTATTAGAAAATCAAGTGTTCTTGACTGTGTCTCTTCACTATTAGAAAACCAAGTGTTCTTGATTGTGTCTCTTTTCTATTAGAAAACCAAGTGTTCTTGATTGTGTCTCTTCTCTATCACAAAACCAAGTGTTCTTGACTGTGTCTCTTCACTATTAGAAAACCAAGTGTTCTTGGCTGTGTCTCTTCACTATTAGAAAACTAAGTGTTCTTGACTGTGTCTCTTCACTATTACAAAACCAAGTGTTCTTGACTGTGTCTCTTCATTATTGGAAAACAAAGTATTCTTGATTGTGTCTCTTCACTATTAGAAAACCAAGTGTTCTTGACTGTGTCTCTTCACTATTACAAAACCAAACGTTCTTGGCTGTGTCTCTTCGCTCTCACAAAACCAAGTGTTCTTGACTGTGTCTCTTCACTATTAGAAAACCAAGTGTTCTTGATTGTGTCTCTTCGGTATTACAAAACCAAGTGTTCTTGACTGTGTCTCTTCATTATTACAAAACAAAGTGTTCTTGACTGTGTCTCTTCACTATTACAAAACCAAATGTTCTTGACTGTGTCTCTTCACTATTACAAAACCAAGTGTTCTTGATTGTGTCTCTTCGCTATTAGAAAATCAAGTGTTCTTGGCTGTGTCTCTTCACTATTACAAAACCAAGTGTTCTTGAGTGTGTCTCTTCACTATTACAAAACCAAGTGTTCTTGACTGTGTCTCTTCACTATTACAAATCAAAGTGTTCTTGACTGTGTCTCTTCACTATTAGAAAACCAAGTGTTCTTGGCTGTGTCTCTTCACTATTACAAATCAAAGTGTTCTTGACTGTGTCTCTTCACTATTACAAAACCAAATGTTCTTGACTGTGTCTCTTCACTATTAGAAAACAAATGTTCTTGACTGTGTCTCTTCACTATTACAAAATCAAGTGTTTTTGACTGTGTCTCTTCGCTATTACAAAACCAAGTGTTCTTGACTGTGTCTCTTTACTATTAGAAAACCAAGTGTTCTTGGCTGTGTCTCTTCATTATTACAAATCAAAGTGTTCTTGACTGTGTCTCTTCACTATTACAAAACCAAATGTTCTTGACTGTGTCTCTTCACTATTAGAAAACAAGTGTTCTTGACTGTGTCTCTTCACTATTACAAAATCAAGTGTTTTTGACTGTGTCTCTTCGCTATTACAAAACCAAGTGTTCTTGACTGTGTCTCTTTACTATTAGAAAACTAAGTGTTCTTGATTGTGTCTCTTCACTATTAGAAATCCAAGTGTTCTTGGCTGTGTCTCTTCACTATTACAAAACCAAGTGTTCTTGAGTGTGTCTCTTCACTATTACAAAACCAAGTGTTCTTGACTGTGTCTCTTCATTATTACAAAACCAAGTATTCTTGACTGTCTCTTCACTAAAAAAAACCAAGTGTTCTTGGCTGTGTCTCTTCGCTATTACAAATCAAAGTGTTCTTGACTGTGTCTCTTCATTATTACAAAACCAAGTATTCTTGACTGTCTCTTCACTAAAAAAAACCAAATGTTCTTGAGTGTGTCTCTTCACTATAAGAAAACAAAGTGTTCTTGGCTGTGTCTCTTCACTATTACAAATCAAAGTATTCTTGACTGTGTCTCTTCGCTCTTACAAAACCAAGTGTTCTTGACTGTGTCTCTTCATTATTACAAAACCAAGTGTTATTGACAGTGTCTCTTCACTATTAGAAAACCAAATGTTCTTGATTGTGTCTCTTCACTATTACAAAACCAAGTGTTCTTGACTGTGTCTCTTCGCTATTAGAAAATCAAGTGTTCTTGACTGTGTCTCTTCACTATTAGAAAACCAAGTGTTCTTGATTGTGTCTCTTTTCTATTAGAAAACCAAGTGTTCTTGATTGTGTCTCTTCTCTATCACAAAACCAAGTGTTCTTGACTGTGTCTCTTCACTATTAGAAAACCAAGTGTTCTTGGCTGTGTCTCTTCACTATTAGAAAACTAAGTGTTCTTGACTGTGTCTCTTCACTATTACAAAACCAAGTGTTCTTGACTGTGTCTCTTCACTATTACAAATCAAAGTGTTCTTGACTGTGTCTCTTCACTATCAGAAAACCAAGTGTTCTTGGCTGTGTCTCTTCACTATTACAAATCAAAGTGTTCTTGACTGTGTCTCTTCACTATTACAAAACCAAATGTTCTTGACTGTGTCTCTTCACTATTAGCAAACCAAGTGTTCTTGATTGTGTCTCTTCACTATCACAAAACCAAGTGTTCTTGACTGTGTCTCTTCACTATTACAAAACCAAGTGTTCTTGACTGTGTCTCTTCACTATTAGAAAGCAAGTGTTCTTGACTGTGTCTCTTCACTATTACAAAATCAAGTGTTCTTGACTGTGTCTCTTCGCTATTACAAAACCAAGTGTTCTTGACTGTGTCTCTTTACTATTAGAAAACCAAGTGTTCTTGATTGTGTCTCTTCACTATTAGAAATCCAAGTGTTCTTGGCTGTGTCTCTTCACTATTAGAAATCCAAGTGTTCTTGGCTGTGTCTCTTCACTATTACAAATCAAAGTGTTCTTGACTGTGTCTCTTCATTATTACAAAACCAAGTATTCTTGACTGTCTCTTCACTAGAAAAACCAAGTGTTCTTGGCTGTGTCTCTTCACTATTACAAATCAAAGTGTTCTTGACTGTGTCTCTTCATTATTACAAAACCAAGTATTCTTGACTGTCTCTTCACTAAAAAAAACCAAATGTTCTTGAGTGTGTCTCTTCACTATAAGAAAACAAAGTGTTCTTGGCTGTGTCTCTTCACTATTACAAATCAAAGTATTCTTGACTGTGTCTCTTCGCTCTTACAAAACCAAGTGTTCTTGACTGTGTCTCTTCATTATTACAAAACCAAGTGTTATTGACAGTGTCTCTTCACTATTAGAAAACCAAATGTTCTTGATTGTGTCTCTTCACTATTACAAAACCAAGTGTTCTTGACTGTGTCTCTTCGCTATTAGAAAATCAAGTGTTCTTGACTGTGTCTCTTCACTATTAGAAAACCAAGTGTTCTTGATTGTGTCTCTTTTCTATTAGAAAACCAAGTGTTCTTGATTGTGTCTCTTCTCTATCACAAAACCAAGTGTTCTTGACTGTGTCTCTTCACTATTAGAAAACCAAGTGTTCTTGGCTGTGTCTCTTCACTATTAGAAAACTAAGTGTTCTTGACTGTGTCTCTTCACTATTACAAAACCAAGTGTTCTTGACTGTGTCTCTTCACTATTACAAATCAAAGTGTTCTTGACTGTGTCTCTTCACTATCAGAAAACCAAGTGTTCTTGGCTGTGTCTCTTCACTATTACAAATCAAAGTGTTCTTGACTGTGTCTCTTCACTATTACAAAACCAAATGTTCTTGACTGTGTCTCTTCACTATTAGCAAACCAAGTGTTCTTGATTGTGTCTCTTCACTATCACAAAACCAAGTGTTCTTGACTGTGTCTCTTCACTATTACAAAACCAAGTGTTCTTGACTGTGTCTCTTCACTATTAGAAAACAAGTGTTCTTGACTGTGTCTCTTCACTATTACAAAATCAAGTGTTCTTGACTGTGTCTCTTCGCTATTACAAAACCAAGTGTTCTTGACTGTGTCTCTTTACTATTAGAAAACCAAGTGTTCTTGATTGTGTCTCTTCACTATTAGAAATCCAAGTGTTCTTGGCTGTGTCTCTTCACTATTAGAAATCCAAGTGTTCTTGGTTGTGTCTCTTCACTATTACAAATCAAAGTGTTCTTGACTGTGTCTCTTCATTATTACAAAACCAAGTATTCTTGACTGTCTTTTCACTAGAAAAAACCAAGTGTTCTTGGCTGTGTCTCTTCACTATTACAAATCAAAGTGTTCTTGACTGTGTCTCTTCATTATTACAAAACCAAGTATTCTTGACTGTCTCTTCACTAAAAAAAACCAAATGTTCTTGAGTGTGTCTCTTTACTATTAGAAAACAAAGTGTTCTTGGCTGTGTCTCTTCACTATTACAAATCAAAGTATTCTTGACTGTGTCTCTTCGCTCTTACAAAACCAAGTGTTCTTGACTGTGTCTCTTCATTATTACAAAACCAAGTGTTATTGACAGTGTCTCTTCACTATTAGAAAACCAAATGTTCTTGATTGTGTCTCTTCACTATTACAAAACCAAGTGTTCTTGACTGTGTCTCTTCGCTATTAGAAAATCAAGTGTTCTTGACTGTGTCTCTTCACTATTAGAAAACCAAGTGTTCTTGATTGTGTCTCTTTTCTATTAGAAAACCAAGTGTTCTTGATTGTGTCTCTTCTCTATCACAAAACCAAGTGTTCTTGACTGTGTCTCTTCACTATTAGAAAACCAAGTGTTCTTGGCTGTGTCTCTTCACTATTAGAAAACTAAGTGTTCTTGACTGTGTCTCTTCACTATTACAAAACCAAGTGTTCTTGACTGTGTCTCTTCATTATTGGAAAACAAAGTATTCTTGATTGTGTCTCTTCACTATTAGAAAACCAAGTGTTCTTGACTGTGTCTCTTCACTATTACAAAACCAAACGTTCTTGGCTGTGTCTCTTCGCTCTCACAAAACCAAGTGTTCTTGACTGTGTCTCTTCACTATTAGAAAACCAAGTGTTCTTGATTGTGTCTCTTCGGTATTACAAAACCAAGTGTTCTTGACTGTGTCTCTTCATTATTACAAAACAAAGTGTTCTTGACTGTGTCTCTTCACTATTACAAAACCAAATGTTCTTGACTGTGTCTCTTCACTATTACAAAACCAAGTGTTCTTGATTGTGTCTCTTCGCTATTAGAAAATCAAGTGTTCTTGACTGTGTCTCTTCACTATTACAAAACCAAGTGTTCTTGACTGTGTCTCTTCACTATTACAAAACCAAGTGTTCTTGAGTGTGTCTCTTCACTATTACAAAACCAAGTGTTCTTGACTGTGTCTCTTCACTATTACAAATCAAAGTGTTCTTGACTGTGTCTCTTCACTATTAGAAAACCAAGTGTTCTTGGCTGTGTCTCTTCACTATTACAAATCAAAGTGTTCTTGACTGTGTCTCTTCACTATTACAAAATCAAGTGTTTTTGACTGTGTCTCTTCGCTATTACAAAACCAAGTGTTCTTGACTGTGTCTCTTTACTATTAGAAAACCAAGTGTTCTTGGCTGTGTCTCTTCACTATTACAAATCAAAGTGTTCTTGACTGTGTCTCTTCACTATTACAAAAACAAATGTTCTTGACTGTGTCTCTTCACTATTAGAAAACAAGTGTTCTTGACTGTGTCTCTTCACTATTACAAAATCAAGTGTTTTTGACTGTGTCTCTTCGCTATTACAAAACCAAGTGTTCTTGACTGTGTCTCTTTACTATTAGAAAACCAAGTGTTCTTGATTGTGTCTCTTCACTATTAGAAATCCAAGTGTTCTTGGCTGTGTCTCTTCACTATTACAAAACCAAGTGTTCTTGAGTGTGTCTCTTCACTATTACAAAACCAAGTGTTCTTGACTGTGTCTCTTCATTATTACAAAACCAAGTATTCTTGACTGTCTCTTCACTAAAAAAAACCAAGTGTTCTTGGCTGTGTCTCTTCACTATTACAAATCAAAGTGTTCTTGACTGTGTCTCTTCATTATTACAAAACCAAGTGTTATTGACAGTGTCTCTTCACTATTAGAAAACCAAATGTTCTTGATTGTGTCTCTTCACTATTACAAAACCAAGTGTTCTTGACTGTGTCTCTTCGCTATTAGAAAATCAAGTGTTCTTGACTGTGTCTCTTCACTATTAGAAAACCAAGTGTTCTTGATTGTATCTCTTTTCTATTAGAAAACCAAGTGTTCTTGATTGTGTCTCTTCTCTATCACAAAACCAAGTGTTCTTGACTGTGTCTCTTCACTATTACAAAACCAAGTGTTCTTGGCTGTGTCTCTTCACTATTAGAAAACTAAGTGTTCTTGACTGTGTCTCTTCACTATTACAAAACCAAGTGTTCTTGACTGTGTCTCTTCACTCTCACAAAACCAAGTGTTCTTGACTGTGTCTCTTCACTATTAGAAAACCAAGTGTTCTTGATTGTGTCTCTTCGGTATTACAAAACCAAGTGTTCTTGGCTGTGTCTCTTCATTATTACAAAACAAAGTGTTCTTGACTGTGTCTCTTTACTATTAGAAAACCAAGTGTTCTTGGCTGTGTCTCTTCACTATTACAAATCAAAGTGTTCTTGACTGTGTCTCTTCACTATTACAAAAACAAATGTTCTTGACTGTGTCTCTTCACTATTAGAAAACAAGTGTTCTTGACTGTGTCTCTTCACTATTACAAAATCAAGTGTTTTGACTGTGTCTCTTCGCTATTACAAAACCAAGTGTTCTTGACTGTGTCTCTTTACTATTAGAAAACCAAGTGTTCTTGATTGTGTCTCTTCACTATTAGAAATCCAAGTGTTCTTGGCTGTGTCTCTTCACTATTACAAAACCAAGTGTTCTTGAGTGTGTCTCTTCACTATTACAAAACCAAGTGTTCTTGACTGTGTCTCTTCATTATTACAAAACCAAGTATTCTTGACTGTCTCTTCACTAAAAAAAACCAAGTGTTCTTGGCTGTGTCTCTTCACTATTACAAATCAAAGTGTTCTTGACTGTGTCTCTTCATTATTACAAAACCAAGTGTTATTGACAGTGTCTCTTCACTATTAGAAAACCAAATGTTCTTGATTGTGTCTCTTCACTATTACAAAACCAAGTGTTCTTGACTGTGTCTCTTCGCTATTAGAAAATCAAGTGTTCTTGACTGTGTCTCTTCACTATTAGAAAACCAAGTGTTCTTGATTGTGTCTCTTTTCTATTAGAAAACCAAGTGTTCTTGATTGTGTCTCTTCTCTATCACAAAACCAAGTGTTCTTGACTGTGTCTCTTCACTATTACAAAACCAAGTGTTCTTGGCTGTGTCTCTTCACTATTAGAAAACTAAGTGTTCTTGACTGTGTCTCTTCACTATTACAAAACCAAGTGTTCTTGACTGTGTCTCTTCACTCTCACAAAACCAAGTGTTCTTGACTGTGTCTCTTCACTATTAGAAAACCAAGTGTTCTTGATTGTGTCTCTTCGGTATTACAAAACCAAGTGTTCTTGGCTGTGTCTCTTCATTATTACAAAACAAAGTGTTCTTGACTGTGTCTCTTCACTATTACAAAACCAAATGTTCTTGACTGTGTCTCTTCACTATTACAAAACCAAGTATTCTTGAGTGTGTCTCTTCGCTATTAGAAAATCAAGTGTTCTTGACTGTGTCTCTTCACTATTACAAAACCAAGTGTTCTTGACTGTGTCTCTTCACTATTACAAAACCAAGTGTTCTTGAGTGTGTCTCTTCACTATTACAAAACCAAGTGTTCTTGACTGTGTCTCTTCACTATTACAAATCAAAGTGTTCTTGACTGTGTCTCTTCACTATTAGAAAACCAAGTGTTCTTGGCTGTGTCTCTTCCCTATTACAAATCAAAGTGTTCTTGACTGTGTCTCTTCACTATTACAAAACCAAATGTTCTTGACTGTGTCTCTTCACTATTAGCAAACCAAGTGTTCTTGATTGTGTCTCTTTACTATCACAAAACCAAGTGTTCTTGACTGTGTCTCTTCACTATTACAAAACCAAGTGTTCTTGGCTGTGTCTCTTCACTATTAGAAAACTAAGTGTTCTTGACTGTGTCTCTTCACTATTACAAAACCAAGTGTTCTTGACTGTGTCTCTTCACTCTCACAAAACCAAGTGTTCTTGACTGTGTCTCTTCACTATTAGAAAACCAAGTGTTCTTGATTGTGTCTCTTCGGTATTACAAAACCAAGTGTTCTTGGCTGTGTCTCTTCATTATTACAAAACAAAGTGTTCTTG
The DNA here is from genome assembly GCF_004210375.1 of Tachypleus tridentatus. Taxonomy (NCBI): domain Eukaryota; kingdom Metazoa; phylum Arthropoda; class Merostomata; order Xiphosura; family Limulidae; genus Tachypleus; species Tachypleus tridentatus. The sequence continues at coordinate 116,560,042 of NC_134836.1, read as the reverse complement.
ACTGTGTCTCTTCACTATTACAAAACCAAATGTTCTTGACTGTGTCTCTTCACTATTACAAAACCAAGTATTCTTGAGTGTGTCTCTTCGCTATTAGAAAATCAAGTGTTCTTGACTGTGTCTCTTCACTATTACAAAACCAAGTGTTCTTGACTGTGTCTCTTCACTATTACAAAACCAAGTGTTCTTGAGTGTGTCTCTTCACTATTACAAAACCAAGTGTTCTTGACTGTGTCTCTTCACTATTACAAATCAAAGTGTTCTTGACTGTGTCTCTTCACTATTAGAAAACCAAGTGTTCTTGGCTGTGTCTCTTCCCTATTACAAATCAAAGTGTTCTTGACTGTGTCTCTTCACTATTACAAAACCAAATGTTCTTGACTGTGTCTCTTCACTATTAGCAAACCAAGTGTTCTTGATTGTGTCTCTTTACTATCACAAAACCAAGTGTTCTTGACTGTGTCTCTTCACTATTACAAAACCAAGTGTTCTTGACTGTGTCTCTTCACTATTAGAAAACAAGTGTTTTTGACTGTGTCTCTTCACTATTACAAAATCAAGTGTTCTTGACTGTGTCTCTTCGCTATTACAAAACCAAGTGTTCTTGACTGTGTCTCTTTACTATTAGAAAACCAAGTGTTCTTGATTGTGTCTCTTCACTATTAGAAATCCAAGTGTTCTTGGCTGTGTCTCTTCACTATTAGAAATCCAAGTGTTCTTGGCTGTGTCTCTTCACTATTACAAATCAAAGTGTTCTTGACTGTGTCTCTTCATCATTACAAAACCAAGTATTCTTGACTGTCTCTTCACTAGAAAAAACCAAGTGTTCTTGGCTGTGTCTCTTCACTATTACAAATCAAAGTGTTCTTGACTGTGTCTCTTCATTATTACAAAACCAAGTATTCTTGACTGTCTCTTCACTAAAAAAAACCAAATGTTCTTGAGTGTGTCTCTTTACTATTAGAAAACAAAGTGTTCTTGGCTGTGTCTCTTCACTATTACAAATCAAAGTATTCTTGACTGTGTCTCTTCGCTCTTACAAAACCAAGTGTTCTTGACTGTGTCTCTTCATTATTACAAAACCAAGTGTTATTGACAGTGTCTCTTCACTATTAGAAAACCAAATGTTCTTGATTGTGTCTCTTCACTATTACAAAACCAAGTGTTCTTGACTGTGTCTCTTCGCTATTAGAAAATCAAGTGTTCTTGACTGTGTCTCTTCACTATTAGAAAACCAAGTGTTCTTGATTGTGTCTCTTTTCTATTAGAAAACCAAGTGTTCTTGATTGTGTCTCTTCTCTATCACAAAACCAAGTGTTCTTGACTGTGTCTCTTCACTATTAGAAAACCAAGTGTTCTTGGCTGTGTCTCTTCACTATTAGAAAACTATGTGTTCTTGACTGTGTCTCTTCACTATTACAAAACCAAGTGTTCTTGACTGTGTCTCTTCATTATTGGAAAACAAAGTATTCTTGATTGTGTCTCTTCACTATTAGAAAACCAAGTGTTCTTGACTGTGTCTCTTCACTATTACAAAACCAAACGTTCTTGGCTGTGTCTCTTCGCTCTCACAAAACCAAGTGTTCTTGACTGTGTCTCTTCACTATTAGAAAACCAAGTGTTCTTGATTGTGTCCCTTCGGTATTACAAAACCAAGTGTTCTTGACTGTGTCTCTTCACTATTACAAAACCAAATGTTCTTGACTGTGTCTCTTCACTATTACAAAACCAAGTGTTCTTGATTATGTCTCTTCGCTATTAGAAAATCAAGTGTTCTTGACTGTGTCTCTTCACTATTACAAAACCAAGTGTTCTTGACTGTGTCTCTTCACTATTACAAAACCAAGTGTTCTTGAGTGTGTCTCTTCACTATTACAAAACCAAGTGTTCTTGACTGTGTCTCTTCACTATTACAAATCAAAGTGTTCTTGACTGTGTCTCTTCACTATTAGAAAACCAAGTGTTCTTGGCTGTGTCTCTTCACTATTACAAATCAAAGTGTTCTTGACTGTGTCTCTTCACTATTACAAAACCAAATGTTCTTGACTGTGTCTCTTCACTATTAGCAAACCAAGTGTTCTTGATTGTGTCTCTTCACTATCACAAAACCAAGTGTTCTTGACTGTGTCTCTTCACTATTACAAAACCAAGTGTTCTTGACTGTGTCTCTTCACTATTAGAAAACAAGTGTTCTTGACTGTGTCTCTTCACTATTACAAAATCAAGTGTTCTTGACTGTGTCTCTTCGCTATTACAAAACCAAGTGTTCTTGACTGTGTCTCTTTACTATTAGAAAACCAAGTGTTCTTGATTGTGTCTCTTCACTATTAGAAATCCAAGTGTTCTTGGCTGTGTCTCTTCACTATTAGAAATCCAAGTGTTCTTGGCTGTGTCTCTTCACTATTACAAATCAAAGTGTTCTTGACTGTGTCACTTCATTATTACAAAACCAAGTATTCTTGACTGTCTCTTCACTAGAAAAAACCAAGTGTTCTTGGCTGTGTCTCTTCACTATTACAAATCAAAGTGTTCTTGACTGTGTCTCTTCATTATTACAAAACCAAGTATTCTTGACTGTCTCTTCACTAAAACCAAATGTTCTTGAGTGTGTCTCTTCACTATAAGAAAACAAAGTGTTCTTGGCTGTGTCTCTTCACTATTACAAATCAAAGTATTCTTGACTGTGTCTCTTCGCTCTTACAAAACCAAGTGTTCTTGACTGTGTCTCTTCATTATTACAAAACCAAGTGTTATTGACAGTGTCTCTTCACTATTAGAAAACCAAATGTTCTTGATTGTGTCTCTTCACTATTACAAAACCAAGTGTTCTTGACTGTGTCTCTTCGCTATTAGAAAATCAAGTGTTCTTGACTGTGTCTCTTCACTATTAGAAAACCAAGTGTTCTTGATTGTGTCTCTTTTCTATTAGAAAACCAAGTGTTCTTGATTGTGTCTCTTCTCTATCACAAAACCAAGTGTTCTTGACTGTGTCTCTTCACTATTACAAAACCAAGTGTTCTTGGCTGTGTCTCTTCACTATTAGAAAACTAAGTGTTCTTGACTGTGTCTCTTCACTATTACAAAACCAAGTGTTCTTGACTGTGTCTCTTCACTATTAGAAAACCAAGTGTTCTTGATTGTGTCTCTTCGGTATTACAAAACCAAGTGTTCTTGACTGTGTCTCTTCATTATTACAAAACAAAGTGTTCTTGACTGTGTCTCTTCACTATTACAAAACCAAATGTTCTTGACTGTGTCTCTTCACTATTACAAAACCAAGTGTTCTTGAGTGTGTCTCTTCGCTATTAGAAAATCAAGTGTTCTTGACTGTGTCTCTTCACTATTACAAAACCAAGTGTTCTTGACTGTGTCTCTTCACTATTACAAAACCAAGTGTTCTTGAGTGTGTCTCTTCACTATTACAAAACCAAGTGTTCTTGACTGTGTCTCTTCACTATTACAAATCAAAGTGTTCTTGACTGTGTCTCTTCACTATTAGAAAACCAAGTGTTCTTGGGTGTGTCTCTTCCCTATTACAAATCAAAGTGTTCTTGACTGTGTCTCTTCACTATTACAAAACCAAATGTTCTTGACTGTGTCTCTTCACTATTAGCAAACCAAATGTTCTTGATTGTGTCTCTTTACTATCACAAAACCAAGTGTTCTTGACTGTGTCTCTTCACTATTACAAAACCAAGTGTTCTTGACTGTGTCTCTTCACTATTAGAAAACAAGTGTTCTTGACTGTGTCTCTTCACTATTACAAAATCAAGTGTTCTTGACTGTGTCTCTTCGCTATTACAAAACCAAGTGTTCTTGACTGTGTCTCTTTACTATTAGAAAACCAAGTGTTCTTGATTGTGTCTCTTCACTATTAGAAATCCAAGTGTTCTTGGCTGTGTCTCTTCACTATTAGAAATCCAAGTGTTCTTGGCTGTGTCTCTTCACTATTACAAATCAAAGTGTTCTTGACTGTGTCTCTTCATTATTACAAAACCAAGTATTCTTGACTGTCTCTTCACTAGAAAAAACCAAGTGTTCTTGGCTGTGTCTCTTCACTATTACAAATCAAAGTGTTCTTGGCTGTGTCTCTTCACTATTACAAATCAAAGTATTCTTGACTGTGTCTCTTCGCTCTTACAAAACCAAGTGTTCTTGACTGTGTCTCTTCATTATTACAAAACCAAGTGTTATTGACAGTGTCTCTTCACTATTAGAAAACCAAATGTTCTTGATTGTGTCTCTTCTCTATTACAAAACCAAGTGTTCTTGACTGTGTCTCTTCGCTATTAGAAAATCAAGTGTTCTTGACTGTGTCTCTTCACTATTAGAAAACCAAGTGTTCTTGATTGTGTCTCTTTTCTATTAGAAAACCAAGTGTTCTTGATTGTGTCTCTTCTCTATCACAAAACCAAGTGTTCTTGACTGTGTCTCTTCACTATTAGAAAACCAAGTGTTCTTGGCTGTGTCTCTTCACTATTAGAGAACTATGTGTTCTTGACTGTGTCTCTTCACTATTACAAAACCAAGTGTTCTTGACTGTGTCTCTTCATTATTGGAAAACAAAGTATTCTTGATTGTGTCTCTTCACTATTAGAAAACCAAGTGTTCTTGACTGTGTCTCTTCACTATTACAAAACCAAACGTTCTTGGCTGTGTCTCTTCGCTCTCACAAAACCAAGTGTTCTTGACTGTGTCTCTTCACTATTAGAAAACCAAGTGTTCTTGATTGTGTCCCTTCGGTATTACAAAACCAAGTGTTCTTGACTGTGTCTCTTCACTATTACAAAACCAAATGTTCTTGACTGTGTCTCTTCACTATTACAAAACCAAGTGTTCTTGATTGTGTCTCTTCGCTATTAGAAAATCAAGTGTTCTTGACTGTGTCTCTTCACTATTACAAAACCAAGTGTTCTTGACTGTGTCTCTTCACTATTACAAAACCAAGTGTTCTTGGCTGTGTCTCTTCACTATTACAAATCAAAGTGTTCTTGACTGTGTCTCTTCACTATTACAAAACCAAATGTTCTTGACTGTGTCTCTTCACTATTAGCAAACCAAGTGTTCTTGATTGTGTCTCTTCACTATCACAAAACCAAGTGTTCTTGACTGTGTCTCTTCACTATTACAAAAACAAGTGTTCTTGACTGTGTCTCTTCACTATTACAAAATCAAGTGTTCTTGACTGTGTCTCTTCGCTATTACAAAACCAAGTGTTCTTGACTGTGTCTCTTTACTATTAGAAAACCAAGTGTTCTTGATTGTGTCTCTTCACTATTAGAAATCCAAGTGTTCTTGGCTGTGTCTCTTCACTATTAGAAATCCAAGTGTTCTTGGCTGTGTCTCTTCACTATTACAAATCAAAGTGTTCTTGACTGTGTCACTTCATTATTACAAAACCAAGTATTCTTGACTGTCTCTTCACTAGAAAACCAAGTGTTCTTGGCTGTGTCTCTTCACTATTACAAATCAAAGTGTTCTTGACTGTGTCTCTTCATTATTACAAAACCAAGTATTCTTGACTGTCTCTTCACTAAAAAAAACCAAATGTTCTTGAGTGTGTCTCTTCACTATAAGAAAACAAAGTGTTCTTGGCTGTGTCTCTTCACTATTACAAATCAAAGTATTCTTGACTGTGTCTCTTCGCTCTTACAAAACCAAGTGTTCTTGACTGTGTCTCTTCATTATTACAAAACCAAGTGTTATTGACAGTGTCTCTTCACTATTAGAAAACCAAATGTTCTTGATTGTGTCTCTTCACTATTACAAAACCAAGTGTTCTTGACTGTGTCTCTTCGCTATTAGAAAATCAAGTGTTCTTGACTGTGTCTCTTCACTATTAGAAAACCAAGTGTTCTTGATTGTGTCTCTTTTCTATTAGAAAACCAAGTGTTCTTCATTGTGTCTCTTCTCTATCACAAAACCAAGTGTTCTTGACTGTGTCTCTTCACTATTACAAAACCAAGTGTTCTTGGCTGTGTCTCTTCACTATTAGAAAACTAAGTGTTCTTGACTGTGTCTCTTCACTATTACAAAACCAAGTGTTCTTGACTGTGTCTCTTCACTCTCACAAAACCAAGTGTTCTTGACTGTGTCTCTTCACTATTAGAAAACCAAGTGTTCTTGATTGTGTCTCTTCGGTATTACAAAACCAAGTGTTCTTGACTGTGTCTCTTCATTATTACAAAACAAAGTGTTCTTGACTGTGTCTCTTCACTATTACAAAACCAAATGTTCTTGACTGTGTCTCTTCACTATTACAAAACCAAGTGTTCTTGAGTGTGTCTCTTCGCTATTAGAAAATCAAGTGTTCTTGACTGTGTCTCTTCACTATTACAAAACCAAGTGTTCTTGACTGTGTCTCTTCACTATTACAAAACCAAGTGTTCTTGAGTGTGTCTCTTCACTATTACAAAACCAAGTGTTCTTGACTGTGTCTCTTCACTATTACAAATCAAAGTGTTCTTGACTGTGTCTCTTCACTATTAGAAAACCAAGTGTTCTTGGCTGTGTCTCTTCCCTATTACAAATCAAAGTGTTCTTGACTGTGTCTCTTCACTATTACAAAACCAAATGTTCTTGACTGTGTCTCTTCACTATTAGCAAACCAAGTGTTCTTGATTGTGTCTCTTCACTATCACAAAACCAAGTGTTCTTGACTGTGTCTCTTCACTATTACAAAACCAAGTGTTCTTGACTGTGTCTCTTCATTATTACAAAACCAAGTATTCTTGACTGTCTCTTCACTAGAAAAAACCAAGTGTTCTTGGCTGTGTCTCTTCACTATTACAAATCAAAGTGTTCTTGACTGTGTCTCTTCATTATTACAAAACCAAGTATTCTTGACTGTCTCTTCACTAAAAAAAACCAAATGTTCTTGAGTGTGTCTCTTTACTATTAGAAAACAAAGTGTTCTTGGCTGTGTCTCTTCACTATTACAAATCAAAGTATTCTTGACTGTGTCTCTTCGCTCTTACAAAACCAAGTGTTCTTGACTGTGTCTCTTCATTATTACAAAACCAAGTGTTATTGACAGTGTCTCTTCACTATTAGAAAACCAAATGTTCTTGATTGTGTCTCTTCACTATTACAAAACCAAGTATTCTTGACTGTCTCTTCACTAAAAAAAACCAAATGTTCTTGAGTGTGTCTCTTTACTATTAGAAAACAAAGTGTTCTTGGCTGTGTCTCTTCACTATTACAAATCAAAGTATTCTTGACTGTGTCTCTTCGCTCTTACAAAACCAAGTGTTCTTGACTGTGTCTCTTCATTATTACAAAACCAAGTGTTATTGACAGTGTCTCTTCACTATTAGAAAACCAAATGTTCTTGATTGTGTCTCTTCACTATTACAAAACCAAGTGTTCTTGACTGTGTCTCTTCACTATTAGAAAACCATGTGTTCTTGATTGTGTCTCTTTTCTATTAGAAAACCAAGTGTTCTTGATTGTGTCTCTTCTCTATCACAAAACCAAGTGTTCTTGACTGTGTCTCTTCACTATTAGAAAACCAAGTGTTCTTGGCTGTGTCTCTTCACTATTAGAAAACTATGTGTTCTTGACTGTGTCTCTTCAATATTACAAAACCAAGTGTTCTTGACTGTGTCTCTTCATTATTGGAAAACAAAGTATTCTTGATTGTGTCTCTTCACTATTAGAAAACCAAGTGTTCTTGACTGTGTCTCTTCACTATTACAAAACCAAACGTTCTTGGCTGTGTCTCTTCGCTCTCACAAAACCAAGTGTTCTTGACTGTGTCTCTTCACTATTAGAAAACCAAGTGTTCTTGATTGTGTCCCTTCGGTATTACAAAACCAAGTGTTCTTGACTGTGTCTCTTCATTATTACAAAACCAAGTGTTCTTGACTGTGTCTCTTCACTATTACAAAACCAAATGTTCTTGACTGTGTCTCTTCACTATTACAAAACCAAGTGTTCTTGATTGTGTCTCTTCGCTATTAGAAAATCAAGTGTTCTTGACTGTGTCTCTTCACTATTACAAAACCAAGTGTTCTTGACTGTGTCTCTTTACTATTAGAAAACCAAGTGTTCTTGATTGTGTCTCTTCACTATTAGAAATCCAAGTGTTCTTGGCTGTGTCTCTTCACTATTAGAAATCCAAGTGTTCTTGGCTGTGTCTCTTCACTATTACAAATCAAAGTGTTCTTGACTGTGTCACTTCATTATTACAAAACCAAGTATTCTTGACTGTCTCTTCACTAGAAAAAACCAAGTGTTCTTGGCTGTGTCTCTTCACTATTACAAATCAAAGTGTTCTTGACTGTGTCTCTTCATTATTACAAAACCAAGTATTCTTGACTGTCTCTTCACTAAAAAAAACCAAATGTTCTTGAGTGTGTCTCTTCACTATTAGAAAACCAAGTGTTTTTGACTGTATTTCTTTACTATTAGAAAACCAAGTGTTTTTGACTGTATTTCTTTACTATTAGGAAACCAATTGTTCTTGTCTTTGTCTCTTCACTATTACAAAACCAAGTGTTTTTGACTGTGTCTCTTCACTATTAGAACACCAAGTGTTTTGACTGTGTCTCTTCACTATGAGAACACCAAGTGTTCTTGACTGTGTCTCTTCGCTATTACAAAACCAAGTGTTCTTGACTGTGTTTCTTCACTATTACAAAACCAAGTGTTCTTGTCTGTGTCTCTTCACTATTAGAATACCAAATGTTTTTTACTTATTTTAAATGGAACATAATGTAATTGGTTTTATTTCCTGTGTACTTATCAAAAGTAAAATTGTCTGTTAGCGAACTATGTTCTCACTTATCGTTTTGCATCCAAAGATTTACAGTTGTTTACTTAGTTCACAGTGACTCATATGTTTACGGTAAAACTAATCTATTCAGATTTAGTTTGCTGATAGAAATAACCCAAAATTACCAAACTTTCAACTCGTACCTTCTTGTAGTGCTTACTTTTATAGTACCTTCTTATAATTTTCTTCTAGTTTTTCTTATTTTAGTACCTTCTTATTATTTTCTTCTAGTTTTTTTATATAGTACCTTAAATTTTTCTTCTATAGTACCTTCTTGTAGTTTTTCTTCTATAGTACCTTCTTGTAGTTTTTCTTCTATAGTTCCTCCTTGCAGTTTTTTTTCTATAGTACCTTCTTGTAGTTTTTCTTCTATAGTACCTTCTTGTAGTTTTTCTTCTATAGTACCTTCTTGTAGTTTTTCTTCTATAGTACCTTCTTGTAGTTTTTCTTCTATAGTTCCTCCTTGCAGTTTTTCTTCTATAGTACCTTCTTGTAGTTTTTCTTCTATAGTACCTTCTTGTAGTTTTTCTTCTATAGTACCTTCTTGTAGTTTTTCTTCTATCGTACCTTCTTGTAGTTTTTCTTCTATAGTACCTTCTTGCAGTTTTTCTTCTATAGTACCTTCTTGCAGTTTTTCTTCTATAGTACCTTCTTGTAGTTTTTCTTCTATAGTACCTTCTTGTAGTTTTTCTTCTATAGTACCTTCTTGTAGTTTTTCTTCTATAGTACCTTCTTACAGTTTTTTTTTGTATAGTACCTTCTAGTTTTTCTTATATAACATTGTCATGTTTTACTGCCACATCTTTCAACATTATTATCACAGTTCTTTATTTCCAGACAGTCTCTTAGTAACATTCTATAGCTGGTGGACAAGGAGACAGATTAACACCAAACTGTCATAATTTCCGTCCTGTTTGTGTCATAAATCTGTCGTACGAATTGTTCTGTCCGTTTAGTGTACTATAACCATTCATTCCGACAACAAGAAAATTTGAGACTGTGCTTCGTTTTGGGGTAGATGTCATCCGAGCCTGTTTGGTTTGTTGTTGCCAAAATGTGATATGTTATGAAAATCCCGAAATACAAGATCGACTATCAAACACGAGAACAAAGTTCCTGAAGAAATTCGTACAACGAAAGATAAATCTTCACACGATGTCATCTTTTGGTTTTTTTCAAAGACTTCGAGGAATGCACGTTCCCTCGAGACTTCACACGTTCTGCAGTGTCTTATCGAACTCCATTCTGTGTGGGGTACTCTACATATCTATTTAGTGAAATAAAGTTAAAATTGCACTTCTAGTGTCATTTGATTAATTTATTACTTAACTTTTAAACATAAAGCTACGAAATGGGCTACTGTGTGTGTGCTCTGCTCACTACGGGTATCGAAACCAGAGTTTTAGTGTTATAAGCACTCAAACTAACTGCGGAGCCGCTTGGGATAAGTACAAATACCACTGAGAAACGGGAAAAATATAGATCAAATAATTTTAAATAAACACTCTGTCTTCAAGTTTCTTGAATGTGTTGTGTTTATCTCACTTTGCTGTTTTAACACATACACACCCTTGCACTGACTAGAATAATCAAATTATTAGTAATTTAATCTAGATTTTTTAAAATCGCCTTCTGGTTGGCATGTGTATCTGTTCGCTTCAAAGTTTGATCAACAAACTTTCTGTATTATAGAAACACTCGCAAGAACGATGGACATTTCTGAAAGCTACAATCGATTGGGTGTGCTAGCAGTGACGTCAGAAGCTCGTGGGAAGCGAATCTGTTTCATGTGAACGCTATCCTGCTCGTTAGTTGTGGTCGAAGTTGTTCAAAGTTTGGGTGGCTACGAATAATCATACCAGCTGTTGTCGTATGGAGAACGTAACAGCTTCTTTTGAGAGACCAACCAAGTAAGTCATGAACTACGTACATTAGTCGGTTTTCCTGCTGATAAAATGGAAACATCTTACGAAAACACCGCAAGAATTTCAGATATAGATGTCCTGAAGTACTTTAATGAGAAAAATGTATCCGGTCAGGAAGCATTACCTTTTGGGAAATACATGAATAGCTCGAGCCCGCCATCACCCGGGGAAGTAGCTATGTTGTTCTGTCAGCTCAAATATCAAAACGTCGTCTACACTAAGGGTAAGAAGGATTTCCAAACTTAGGAAGTTTATATTCCTAGCCATTATTCTTTGCTCCATGTTACAGTTAGCTTATAAGTATTAAAATTCTGCATATTATGTTCAGTATTTTCCAATTAAAAAAGGGGCTCCTACCGCGGGGTTCGGCATGGCCAGAAGGTTAAGGCACTCGACTCGTAATCTGAGGTTACGGGTTCGATTCCCTGTCACACCTAGCATGCTTGCCCTTTCAGCCGTGGGGGAGTTATAACGTGACGGTAAATCCCACTATTCGTTGGTAAAAGAGTAGCCCAAGAGTTGGCGGTGGGTGGTGATGACTAGCTGCCTTCCCTCTAGTCTTACACTGCTAAATTAGGGACGGCTAGCACAGATAGCCCTCGAGTAGCCTTGTGCAAAATTCAAAACAAACATACAAACAATCATACCGAGGTAGCTCAGGGGTAAACTGCAGGGCTTATAACGCTATAATTTAAGGGTTCATTTCTCTGCAATGAATAAAGTCCAAATAATACAGTGTTTAGCGTTGTACTTAACGACAAACAAATAAGAAATTTAAAATTATGTTGAAACTTAATAATAAAAATTAAATCCTATTTCCTCCAGCTTATCGATCTATAAAAGCTGAGGTGGTCCTCTGAATATTATCAGATCAGATCAATGTTTGGACAACGAATGACAAGTCTTTAGTATGCTGTAATATATACTCTTCAAAAAAGAAACGCAAAAGGCAAATTTTGAGACAAATTGTTAACAAGTTTATTCCGGGTAGTTCTGTATGACATGTGTGAAACTTTGCACATTCATTGCTGAACATCCAAAGTCTGCAAACTAGTCCACGCTCACTAGTTGAAGTTTAACGTCACTCAACGTCAATAACGAGTATGCCCCCCGTGAGCATCAATAACTGCTTGGCATCTCCTGCCCATGGAAGCGATGAGATGACGAATCACATCCTGTGGAATGGCTGTCCATTCAGCCTGCAAAGCTGCTGCAAGCTGAGGTAGAGTCTGCGGTTGAGGTTGTCGCCGTCGCAGACGTCGGTCCAACTCGTCCCAAAGATGTTTGATGGGGTTTAAATCTGGTGATCTAGAGAGCCAGGGAAGAACGTTGATGTTGTGGTGTCTCAAGAAGACAGTGGTGAGTCGGGCTGTATGAGGACGGGCATTGTTGTGTTGAAAAACGTCGTTGACGTTCACTATGATGGGTTGCACATGGGGTCTAAGAATCTCGTCGACGTATCGTTGAGCCGTAAGATTCCCTCGAATCTGCAAAAGGTCTGCACTGGCATTGTAGGCGATGGCAGGCCACATCATGACACTGCCATTACCAAATCTGTCAACATCCTGCACACAGTTTGCTGCAAAACGTTCACCTCGACGATGGTAAAAACGGGTCCTTCCATTCTGCCTACGAAGCATAAAACGTGATTCATCGCTGAACCAAACATGCCTCCATCGTCGATGAGGCTATACCCGATGTGCCCGAGTCCACTGCAGCCGTGCTTGACGATGTTGCTGGGTGAGGATGGCGCTTCTGACTGGACGTCGAGGTCGGATTCCTGCATCTCATAGACGGCTGCATACGGTCTGATCGGAAATCCTACGCAGCCCTGGTATGGTTGAGGCAGTAGACGTCGCAGTGGTGGTCCTATCCCGAAGGTGACGTAACCGGATGTAGCGATTTTGTGCGGGCGTGGTCACACGAGGTCTGCAAGATCGTGGACGGTCACGAGTTGATCCATGTTGTTGGTGACGATTCCATAGCTTTGTGATGGTGCTTGGGTGGACATTCACAGCTCTGGCAACATCTGATCGAGATTCGCCTGCTTCCAAGCGACCAATGGCGTTGTTGCGTTGTGCTTCAGTCAGTCTTGGCGTAACTGTATTGCGTGACAGTGGCTTAACACTGAGCTACGGAAACCGAGAACCCGTCACTTTTATAGGGATTTTGCACATGTTGCACTTGCAGAACATGCAGATCTCTCAAACACATTTATTGGACACGCATGCGTTTTGGCGAAAAACCCGATGTTTTCCTCCGTTTTCAAAGTGCGCAACTTTTATTGTCATTTTGGTCTGACAATCAATGCCTTAACACGTGTAACATCACATACTCTGAGCTTGTAACGTTATTACATATATTTCTCTTTAAAATAAAACAAATATTTTTTTTGCGTTTCTTTTTTTGAAGAGTATATTTACTTGTTTTCCTGCCTTCCAAAGCAGCTCAGCAATGTGAAGGTTTACAACAATGACAATCGTGTGTCCAATACCCGTGGTAGGAACAGTTTGATTTGTTTTGAATTTCGCGCAAAGCTACTCGAGGGCTATCTGCGCTAGCCGTCCCTAATTTAGCAGTGTAAGGCTAGAGGGAAGGCAACTAGTCATCACCACCCACCGCCAACTTTTGGGCTACTCTTTTACCAACGAATAGTGGGATTGACCGTCACATTATAACGCCCCCACGGCTGAAAGGGCGAGCATGTTTGTGCGACGGAGATGCGAATCCGCGACCCTCAGATTTCGAGTTGCACGCTTTGACACGCTTGGCCATGCCGGGCCAGGTCGGAACAGAAAGAGTCCATTGTGTAACTTTAAAAATAAATTTATAAACAATACAAAATACGATTGTTTTTTTAACATTGTTATAACCTTATCCCTTTCTCTACCTGGGCTCAGTCACTGGTAATTTTGTTTTGTAATGTTACGAAAAATAATAAATGAAACCTGTCCAAAAACTACGTCTCTAATATGGTATCTGATATTCGTAACTTGGGCGACAAATGATGTGACACCAGGTCTAATCAGACACGACAAAGAAACAGCATTTCCATTATTTTAAAACTGTTGTCACCTGTGACGTCATTTTTGTACAACATTACAACAGCCATTTGTGTGAGTGAAAGTTTCTTACGTTTTAGTTCGTGAGCTCTCATCAACTTCAAATTAGTTTTCTCTATTGTACCAGCAGCTAATGCTAGCTTCATTTTGATTACTTTTTGTGTTAGAGGGTACTCATCCGTTACTCACGTTTTTACTGTTATAAATGACCTATTGTACCAGTTTTCCGTTTTCAAAGACGACAAGTTTCAACTCTACATCGTTTAACAGTTTCCATCTACAAATAGCGTTCATTCAATAAGTCAATCGTCAAGAAAGCGTTATAACTAGCTCTCATTACTCAGAACTAGTTCGTTAAACTAGTTTCTTTCCCAGTCTTTTTTTTTATTTTCTTGAATGACAAAACTAAACCGAAAAACGAACCAAATCTTTCTTTATATTGTTCGTTTTTTGAACTGGTTCTGTTCGTCATTTACTAAAGTTTTACGCAGTGTAGATGTCAGTGCCAATATATAATAGAGTTTTACACAGTGTAAGTAGTTGGTTCAAGAATTAACTAGAAGTTTACACAGTGTAAACAGTCAGTTTAAGAATTCACTAGAGTTTTACAGAGTGTAGGATGTCAGTTCCAAAATTTGCTAAAATTTTACAGAGTGTAAGCAGTTGGTTCAAGCATTTACTAAAGTTTTCACAGTCTGAATCTCAGTGCAAACATATACTAGAGTTTTAGACAGTGTAAACAATCGGTTCAAGAATTCACTAGAGTTTTACAGAGTGTAGACTGTCGGTTCAAGCATATACTAGAGATTTACATAGTGTAAACAGTCGGTTCAAGGATTCACTAGAGGTTTACACAGTGTAAACTGTCGGTTCAAGGATTCACTAGAGGTTTACACAGTGTAAACTGTCGGTTCAAGGATTCACTAGAGATTTACACAGTGTAAACTGTCGGTTCAAGGATTCACTAGAGGTTTACACAGTGTAAACAGTCGGTTCAAGGATTCACTAGAGGTTTACACAGTGTAAACAGTCAATTCAAAGATTCACTAGAGGTTTACACAGTGTAAACAGTCAATTCAAAGATTCACTAGAGGTTTACACAGTGTAAACAGTCGGTTCAAATATTTAATAAAATGTTATTAAGTCACATGTTGCTGTTTTTCGTACAAACTGCTGGAAGATCAGTTACTGTTTCTACTCCTAGAGTAATTGGTAGGCTTAGCACTAACAAGTCAAACTGATAACTGTGAGTAGTGTTTTCAAGTTTCTCGCTCACTAATCGTATATTTATAAATGAATTTCACAACTGAGTAACATCGATACTACTGATTGATTTTTATGAATTACTTAGCAGACAAGTACTAAAAGAAATATTATTTTTGTATTGTGAGATATTTGTTGGTTTTAACAGTTACCGACTCCCTAATATTTAATATATCCTACTCTAACGTTTCATCTTGTTTTGTTTTGTACATCAAACCATTAAAATTGTCGGCTAACTATTCCTTTTTCACGTGCTCCTTGTTTCTGAGACTTAAGAAAGTGTCTGATATTTTAAGTTATTTTGGATTCGTAGTAAAATTAAGAGCTATTAGGAAACGACAAATAACATTAGAACTTTAGTGTCTTTTTCTTCCAAGTATAACAGTATTACAGAGGTATTAAAATATCATAATGGTACTACTGAGTTGTGTTATAATAGTGTTATAATGATACTAGACTGGTGTTAGATGTTTAACTCCTATAACGTGACGACGCTTTCAAACTCAGCGTTATTTGTTTAATTAATGTGATATGAAATGCGATACAGTTTAGCATTACAAAAAGTATGAAATATACAATGTACACATATTACGAAATAGTGAACATCGCCAAACGTTTAGGATATTAAAGAAATCACAATTATATTTCTCATAATATATCATTATTAAGACCACCATATTTTAAACACTACGTTCTGTAGATAGTCCTTTAGAAGTGGGCCCGGCATGGCTAGGTGGGTTAAGGCGTTCGATTCGTAATCTTAGTGTCGCGGGTTCGAATCCCCGTCACACCAAACATGCTCGCCCTTTTAGCTGTGGGGGCATTATAATGTGACGGTCAATCCCACTATCGTTGGTAAAAGAGTAGCCCAAGAGTTGGCGGTGGGTGGTGATGACTAGCTACCTTCCCTCTAGTCTTACACTGCTAAATTAGGGACGGCTAGCACAGATAGCCCCTTGTAGCTTTGTGCGAAATTAAAAACAAACAAACCTTCGGAACGTTACTTGAATTAGAATAATGTATAGCAATAGTGATTCGACCACACTATGTTCGCTATATCCAAAACCAACGACGTGTTGTCCAGCTCTCTTCAGACTGGCTTGTAATAATTGGTTTTGCAACATATGGCTCATGTTCCAACCACCAGTGTGTTTGTTAGATCCTATTTGAATATAAATTGTTGAAGAAACACACCTTTTCGCCAGCTTGCAGAATTCATTATTCACAGCTACATTGAAAGTGTTGTACCAACTGTCCTGTTTCACCAACAAGATCGTTACCATATATAAATTTTGCTATTAAGCAAACAGACTAAATTGAACACGTGCGACGTTAAAAACTTTCCTATCTGCAAAAATACCGTCGATGAAACGTTGCTTGTCGTAGAGAACAAAAGTAAAATTATTAAAGAGTTGTCATTAGTTCCTGGGGCAAATTTCTAGTGACTGCTTTATTTTTATATTCAAACATCATTTTATACTGGTATTCGCTTTCTTTGGACCCTTTGTAGATTAAATATTAAATAAACTAGTAATCAAAATTTAGTTACATGGTAAAAAAAGAAACATAATATAGCGAGTGCTTCCAAATTAATTTTCTGAACTAAGTCTATTAACTAAGCCTATTCTGATTTTAGTACAAGTTAGGATGAACTCAAGAAGCCTATCTAACTCATTCAACAAAAATTAGGGATTTATTTTTACTTTTAAAAATGAAAGCATTAAATAAACATGTATTTATTTGACTCATTGAAGAAATGAGGGTATTTTTACTGTTTAAAGTAAAAAGATTTAATAAATATGTACAGGGTGTCCCAAAAAAATGTTCACACACTTTGAATGATTATAAATAGAATGTTTTTTTAAAGCTATAGCATGGTTTTATAATTCAAGTTTAAGAAGAGAAGTGTAGAATCTTTTGAGTTATCGCAGGTGTTCGAACTGATGACCATTCTGATCCAGACACTACTGATAACGTGGACAGATGGAATTGCAAACTTCACGAATCATTTCATTTGGTATTTGGGTTCATTCTCTTTCAATTTCTGCTCTCAGCTCATTGATTATTGCAGGTTTTGTGCTGTAAACCTTATCTTTGACGTAAATAAAAAGTCCAGAGGTGTGAGGTCTGGTGAAGATGGGAAAAATTCAGTGTTACCTCTTCGCCCAATCCATCTGTTCGGTAAATGTTCATCAAGATAGGTCCTCACATTAAGATAGTAGTGGGGAGGTGGTCCATCTTGTAGTAGTGGGGAGGTGCTCCATCTTCTAGTAGTGGGGAGGTGGTCCATCTTGTAGTAGTGGGGAAGTGTTCCATCTTGTAGTAGTGGGGAAGTGTTCCATCTTGTAGTAGTGGGGAAATGCACCATCTTATAGTAGTGAGGAGGTGCACCATCTTGTAGTAGTGAGGAGGTGCTCCATCTTGTAATAGTGGGGAGGTGCACCATCTTGTAGTAGTGGGGAAGTGTTCCATCTTGTAGTAGTGGGGAGGTGCACCATCTTGTAGTAGTGGGGAAGTCCACCATCTTGTAGTAGTGGGGAGGTGCACCATCTTGTAGTAGTGAGGAGGTGCTCCATCTTGTAGTAGTGGGGAAGTGTTCCATCTTGTAGTAGTGGGGAGGTGCTCCATCTTGTAGTAGTGAGGAGGTGCACCATCTTGTAGTAGTGGGGAGGTGCACCATCTTGTAGTAGTGAGGAGATGCACTATCTTGTAGTAGTGAGGAGGTGCTACATCTTGTAGTAGTGGGGAGATGAACTATCTTGTAGTAGTGAGGAGGTGCACCATCATGTAGTAGTGGGGAGAAGCTCCATCTTGTAGTAGTGAGGAGGTGCTCCATCTTGTAGTAGTGGGGAGGTGCTCCATCTTGTAGTAGTGGGGAGATGCTCCATCTTGTAGTAGTGAGGAAGTGCTCCATCTTGTGGTAGTGAGGAGGTGCTCCATCTTGTAGTAGTGGAGAAGTGCTCCATTTTGTAGTAGTGGGGAGGTGCTCCATCTTGTAGTAGTGGGGAGGTGCTCCATCTTGTAGTAGTGAGGAGGTACTCCATCTTGTAGTAGTCAGGAGGTGCTCCATCTTGTAGTAGTGGGGAGGTGCTCTCTCTTGTAGTAGTGGGGAGATGCTCCATCTTGTAGTAGTGAGGAAGTGCTCCATCTTGTAGTAGTGAGGAAGTGTTCCATCTTGTAGTAGTGGGGAGGTGCTCCATTTTGTAGTAGTGGGGAGGTGCTCCATCTTGTAGTAGTGAGGAGGTGCTCCATCTTGTAGTAGTGAGGAGGTGCTCCATCTTGTAGTACTGGGGAGATGCTCCATCTTGTAGTAGTGAGGAAGTGCTCCATCTTGTAGTAGTGAGGAGGTTCTCCATCTTGTAGTAGTGGGGAGGTTCTCTTTCTTGTAGTAGTGGGGAGGTGCTCCATTTTGTAGTAGTGAGGAGGTACTTCATCTTGTAGTAGTGGGGAGGTGCTCCATCTTGTAGTAGTGGGAGGTGCTCCATCTTGTAGTAGTGGGGAGGTGCTCCATCTTGTAGTAGTGGGAGGTGCTCCATCTTGTAGTAGTGAGGAGGTGCTCCATCTTGTAGTAGTGGGGAGGTGCTCCATCTTGTAGTAGTGGGGAGGTGCTCCATCTTGTAGTAGTGAGGAGGTGCTCCATCTTGTAGTAGTAAGGAGGTGCTCCATCTTGTAGTAGTGGGGAGGTGCGCCATCTTTGTAGTAGTGGGAGGTGTCCATCCTTGTAGTAGTGGGAGGTGCTCCATCTTGTAGTAGTGAGGAGGTGCTCCATCTTGTAGTAGTGGGGAGGTGCTCCATCTTGTAGTAGTGGGGAGGTGCTCCATCCTTAGTAGTGAGGAGGTGCTCCATCTTGTAGTAGTAAGGAGGTGCTCCATTTTGTAGTAGTGGGGAGGTGCTTCATCTTGTAGTAGTGGGAGGTGCTCCATCTTGTAGTAGTGGGGAGGTGTCCATCTTGTAGTAGTGGGGAGGTGCTCCATCTTGTAGTAGTGGGAGGTGCTCCATCTTGTAGTAGTGAGGAGGTGTCCATCTTGTAGTAGTAAGGAGGTGTCCATTTTGTAGTAGTGAGGAGGTGCTCCATCTTGTAGTAGTAAGGAGGTGCTCCATTTTGTAGTAGTGAGGAGGTACTTCATCTTGTAGTAGTGGGGAGGTGTCCATCTTGTAGTAGTGGGGGTGTTCCATCCTTGTAGTAGTGGGAGGTGCTCCATCTTGTAGTAGTGGGGAGGTGCTCCATCTTGTAGTAGTGAGGAGGTGCTCCATCTTGTAGTAGTGGGGAGGTGCTCCATCTTGTAGTAGTGAGGAGGTGCTCCATCTTGTAGTAGTAAGGAGGTGCTCCATCTTGTAGTAGTGGGGAGGTGCTTCATCTTGTAGTAGTGGGGAGGTGCTCCATCTTGTAGTAGTGGGGAGGTGCTCCATCTTGTAGTAGTGGGGAGGTGCTCCATCTTGTAGTAGTGGGGAGGTGCTCCATCTTGTAGTAGTGGGGAGGTGCTCCATCTTGTAGTAGTGGGGAGGTGCTCCATCTTGTAGTAGTGAGGAGGTGCTCCATCTTGTAGTAGTGGGAGGTGCTCCATCTTGTAGTAGTGAGGAGGTGCTCCATCTTGTAGTAGTAAGGAGGTGCTCCATTTTGTAGTAGTGGGGAGGTGCTTCATCTTGTAGTAGTGGGGAGGTGCTCCATCTTGTAGTAGTGGGGAGGTGCTCCATCTTGTAGTAGTGGGGAGGTGCTCCATCTTGTAGTAGTGGGGAGGTGCTCCATCTTGTAGTAGTGAGGAGGTGCTCCATCTTCCTGGAAGTAAAACTCCTGATCTCCAAATTGCGCTCAATGCGTGGCATGACAGATTATTGCAGGAAGTTCAGATAAATGAGATCAGTGACTGTGTTTTCGAAAAGGAATGGTCCAATTACCCCTAACGCTGATAATCCACACAACACTGAAATCCCTAGTAAGTTTACGTGGTGTTCAACCGTAACATACGGGTTCTGGGGTGCCAAGTAGCTTAAATGTGGCCCCATCGCTGCAGACAATCTTGTTTAGAAACTCTGCAGTTTCTGCAGATTTTGCCTGGTACCACTAACAGCATTCAACTCTCCGGTCAGGATCACCTTCATTGAGGGCGTGGAATAATGCCGGAATAAAACTATTCCAATAAATGCACTTCAATATGCGATGGACGCTCGATTTTGGGATTCCTGTCTCACGGGCTGTATCCCGAACAGATTTTCTTGGAGATCGCTGGAGACTTTTCAACAGCTCTGCTTTTCGTGTGTGACTGATGGACGACAGCGATCTTCCAGAACGCCCTTTACGGACATCTTGAACAGTTCCATTTGTTTCAAACTTATCTCTGATGCGAGTAATGGTGATTCACGTTGGTGTGTCTGTTTGAAACTTTTTTCTGAACCGTCTTTGCACTTCAGCTACTTCCTCGCAATTCCAGTAACACTTTAAGATAAATTTCCTTTTCTCAAAGCTTTGTCTTGTTTCTGCGAATACTCCAAATGAGTTACACTGTAGAAAAAGAAAGTTTGAGTGAGTTATAATCATTCAAAGTGTGTATATATTTATTTTTTGGGCACCCTGTATTTCTCTGGCTCATTTAGCATGTATGAAGGAATTTTTTGCTTTTGAAAATGAAACCATTAAAAATATATGTATTTATGTGGCACATTCATTGTTTAATTCCACAAAAATTATGCTAAACAACCTCGTGTGATCAGAATTGTTTAAAAGACCCTATTCTTCAGTCATTTGACCAGTACGTTTATCCTTCAGTCATTTGACCACTACGTTTATCCTTCAATCATTTGACCAGTACGTTTATTCTTCAGTGATTTGACCAGTACGTTTATCCTTCAGTCACTTGACCAGTACGTTTACCCTTCAGTCATTTGACCAGTACGTTTATCCTTCAGTCACTTGACCAGTACGTTTATCCTTCGGTCACTTGACCCGTACGTTTATCCTTCAGTCATTTGACCAGTATGTTTACCCTTCAGTCACTTGACCAGTACCTTTATCGAAAGACCAAATGAAATCTATTCGTTCTCTTTAAGACCTTTTACTCTTTGTTCATTACAAAAACAAACGAAAAAAAACACGTTCCACATTCTAAAGCTACAAGTGCGTCATAAAAGTAACTGCTAGCTCTCACTCCAGGAAAAGACAAAACTAATTACAACAGCTACTATTTACTGTGGTACATCCGTTCAAAATTAGGGTTAGACCTCTGTAGATATCTTTTATGTAGTGTTACGAAGAAAATCCTGAAAAACCCGAAACCACATTAAACAGTTCGTGTTTCTGTATGAAAACTCGACCACATCTTAAATGAGAATAAGTGTTAACTGTTGAATTCGACAGGTTTATACGAAAGTCTCGTATTGGTTTTTGTAGTACGGAAAAATAAATAAAAAATTAATAAAAACAGATATAAAACGTTTATGTTTTTATATGTATATATAAATACCAAGATCCTTATCTAGTTGGTTTGATATTAAAACATCCTTATATAGGTGTTTTAATATTACAAATAACTCAAAATATAAAGAAATGTCTTCACAGATGTTTATCTATATTTGTGTTTTGAATGACAATATGAACGAGCCATATGAAATTTTTCATACATAATTTACCAATTTTTGTTATGGCTTTCCATACAAACATAAAAACACTTTGGTAAAACGATTAGGATTTCTAAATGTATTATGTTACGATGAAACAACACTGTTA
The DNA here is from genome assembly GCF_004210375.1 of Tachypleus tridentatus. NCBI lineage: Eukaryota > Metazoa > Arthropoda > Merostomata > Xiphosura > Limulidae > Tachypleus > Tachypleus tridentatus. The sequence goes on along the minus strand of NC_134836.1, from coordinate 116,538,295 downwards.
CTCTAATATACATCAGAAGTGGACACTACCATTTGCAATACGAAGAGTTTATTGTGAATGAAGCTTGGTAGAATGGTGAGTCGGTCTTTTTATAAATGTCGTTAGTAGACAGTCAACATTGCTGTCAAAACTTATAAACACACCCGAAAGTTGTTTCCTACCAAACAGTCAACATCACTGTCCATACTTATAACCGAAAGGTGTTTCCTACCAGACAGTCAACATTACTGTCCACACTCATAACCGAAAGGTGTTTCCTACCAGACAGTCAACATCACTGTCCATACTTATAACCGAAAGGTGTTTCCTACCAGACAGTCAACATCACTGTCCATACTTATAACCGAAAGGTGTTTCCTACCAGACAGTCAACATCACTGTCCACACTCATAACCGAAAGGTGTTTCCTACCAGACAGTCAACATCACTGTCCACACTCATAACCGAAAGGTGTTTCCCACCAGACAGTCAACATTACTGTCCACACTCATAACCGAAAGGTGTTTCCTACCAGACAGTCAACATCACTGTCCACACTTATAACCGAAAGGTGTTTCCTACCAGACAGTCAACATCACTGTCCATACTTATAACCGAAAGGTGTTTCCTACCAGACAGTCAACATCACTGTCCACACTTATAACCGAAAGGTGTTTCCTACCAGACAGTCAACATCACTGTCCACACTCATAACCGAAAGGTGTTTCCTACCAGACAGTCAACATCACTGTCCATACTTATAACCGAAAGGTGTTTCCTACCAGACAGTCAACATCACTGTCCATACTTATAACCGAAAGGTGTTTCCTACCAGACAGTCAACATCACTGTCCACACTCATAACCGAAAGGTGTTTCCTACCAGACAGTCAACATCACTGTCCACACTCATAACCGAAAGGTGTTTCCCACCAGACAGTCAACATTACTGTCCACACTCATAACCGAAAGGTGTTTCCTACCAGACAGTCAACATTACTGTCCACACTCATAACCGAAAGGTGTTTCCTACCAGACAGTCAACATCACTGTCCATACTTATAACCGAAAGGTGTTTCCTACCAGACAGTCAACATCACTGTCCACACTTATAACCGAAAGGTGTTTCCTACCAGACAGTCAACATCACTGTCCACACTCATAACCGAAAGGTGTTTCCTACCAGACAGTCAACATCACTGTCCACACTCATAACCGAAGGTGTGTTTCCACCAGACAGTCAACATTACTGTCCACACTCATAACCGAAAGGTGTTTCCTACCAGACAGTCAACATTACTGTCCACACTCATAACCGAAAGGTGTTTCCTACCAGACAGTCAACATCACTGTCCATACTTATAACCGAAAGGTGTTTCCTACCAGACAGTCAACATCACTGTCCACACTTATAACCGAAAGGTGTTTCCTACCAGACAGTCAACATCACTGTCCACACTCATAACCGAAAGGTGTTTCCTACCAGACAGTCAACATCACTGTCCACACTTATAACCGAAAGATTTTTCGTACTGTCGAGATTCAATTCTCGAACTTTATACGTACAGATATAGTTTACTAGTTATTAATTATAATTACCAAATAGTAGTTTATAATATGTCCAATTTAATATTTACCATTCCACTTATTTACTGCATGCTCTGTACCATGAAAATAAAAACACGTGTCATTATTGGATTGGAGCTCAATGGTTGACTAATTGTTTGACGACTTCAAGTGACGTCAATACTGAGCCCTCCACTCAACATGAAGTATCTGCCAGACGTAATAGGAAAGCCAAAGTAATGGGAAACTCGAGCTTTATTGAACAAAAATAAAACAACACAGTGTAAACTGACACTTCAAACATTTGTTAGTGTTGTACACAGTGTAGACTGATGCTTCAAACATTTGTTTGTATTTTACACAGTGTAGACTGACGGTTCAGTCATTTGTTTGTATTTTACACCGTGCAGACTGACACTTCAAACATTTGTTAGTGTTGTAAACAGTGTAGACTGATGCTTCAAACATTTGTTTGTATTTTACACAGTGTAGACTGTTGTTTCAGTCATTTGTTTGTATTTTACACAGTGTAGACAGTCGGTTTAATTATTTATTTGTGCTTAAAACAATATAGACTGTCGGTTCAATCATTTGTTTGTGTTTTACTTGTACACAAATATTCACTATAATTTATACACAGTGTAGTGTGTCGGTTGAACTATTTACTGTAACTTGTATACAGTATATTTACTATAATTTATACACAGTGTAGTGTGTCGGTTGAACTATTTACTGTAACTTGTATACAGTATATTTACTATAATTTATACACAGTGTAGTGTGTCGGTTCAAATATTTACTGTAACTTGTATACAGTATATTTACTATAATTTATACACAATGTAGTGTGTCGGTTCAAATATTTACTGTAACTTGTATACAGTATATTTACTATAATTTATACACAGTGTAGTGTGTCGGTTCAAATATTTACTGTAACTTGTATACAGTATATTTACTATAATTTATACACAATGTAGTGTGTCGGTTCAAATATTTACTGTAACTTGTATACAGTATATTTACTATAATTTATACACAATGGAGTGTGTCGGTTCAAATATTTACTGTAACTTGTACACAGTATATTTACTATAATTTATACACAATGTAGTGTGTCGGTTCAAATATTTACTGTAACTTGTATACAGTATATTTACTGTAACTGGTATATAGTATATTTACTATAATTTATACACAATGTAGTTTGTCGGTGCAAATATTTACTGTAACTTCTACACAGTATATTTACTATAATTTATACACAGTGTAGTGTGTCGGTTCAACTATTTACTGTAACTTGTATACAGTATATTTACTGTAACTGGTACACAGTATATTTACTATAATTTATACACAATGTAGTGTGTCGGTTCAAATATTTACTGTAACTTGTATACAGTATATTTACTGTAACTGGTATATAGTATATTTACTATAATTTATACACAATGTAGTTTGTCGGTGCAAATATTTACTGTAACTTCTACACAGTATATTTACTATAATTTATACACAGTGTAGTGTGACGGTGCAAATATTTACTGTAACTTGTATACAGTATATTTACTATAATTTATACACAATGTAGTGTGTCGGTTCAAATATTTACTGTAACTTATACACAGTATATTTACTATAATTTATACACAGTGTAGTGTGACGGTGCAAATATTTACTGTAACTTGTACACAGTATACTTACTATAATTTATACACAGTGTAGTGTGTCGGTTCAAATATTTACTAGAGTTTTGTATCAATTATTGGAGTCTGTCTGATACGGTACAGTACTAATTATACGGTTCAGTAATTATCACAATACCTCTATAGTTATCCCGTTGGTGATCGAAATGACATTTATTTGTTTTTTACTTACTTTATTTTATATTACTCAAAAGTTATGTAACTGATATTAAGTTCTTATAGTAACAGTGTAACTGTTTTCTTTTGGCCATATTAACCATGTGATCTGTTTTATATTAGCTACAGTACTACGTAACCTTTTTATTGGTTTTAGTAACTAAGTAATCCGTTACAAGGAGACTATGCAAATAGCGTTACGTGACTTTGATAATTCTGCAACTGTTTCCTTAGTTACTGCAGTTGTTACGTTGCTGTGTTTTTCAGTTACCACTGCTACTGTGTAACAGTTTTATTTTTTTTATACGTTTAGTTTGGTTGTTATCATTTCTCTCTCTGACGCTGGGATCTAAACCCAATTTACAGCTTTCAAACTAAACGTTGTTATAGTTAGAAGTTATGTATTTAGTTGTTTGTTTACAATGAAGTACAAAACTACCTAATGAGCTATCTGTGCTCTCTCAACCACGGGTATCGAAACCCAGTTTTTAGCGGTGTGAGTCAGCAGATTCGTTGCTGTGCCACTGTGAGGAGGTAGCAGAAGTTATCTAACAGCATTTTTACTTGCTGTGGTAGATATACAGTTTTGACTCTTTTACGATGGTAGTTATATTGTCATATTTAAGTTACTGTCGTAACCATGGAAACGTTTTCTTATTTTAGAATAGTTCCATTTATTTATGTTCTGCTATTTTGTTTCTATTTCAGAATCACTAAAAATATAATCAATAAACGTCATTATCCATATTAAAACCTATACTGTGGAAGTGTAGGGTAATATTTGTAATTATTTCATTCACTTTTAACCTTTATTAGTAGTTCACACACTACGAGTCTGTATGTGTTTATTAGTAGTTCGTGCACTTTGAACCCTGACGGTGATATAAGATTTTGTTTTCATACACTATTAAAAAGTTGAAATTAGTGCTCAGAGACTTTGTTTTTACTTACACCCATTACCAGCACTGTGTGTGTTTAAATTAAAAATGTTTTCTCGTAAAGATCAAAACTGCTCTGGAAAGGCTAGGATTAACATAACCTCCAGCTAGTTTAGATTGTTTGTGGATTCTTTGTTTTTTGTTTTTTGCCCACTAGTTATCAAGTTTTTCGGAAAGAAACCTTAGGGAGTTTCGAAGTTTTAACTGCTTCTGATGTGATTTGCCTAGGACTAATTATTCACCAACTAAGGATTCACCAGCGAGAACATTGTATCGAACGTGACTCTTGTAATATTATTGTCTCTTTTTTGTGTTCCATAAGAACGTTATATCAGTAATGTATAATTATACTAAAAGTGACATTGCCCTACGTGTAACAAGACTATGCACGTGGCAAAACTATGCGCGTGACTTTCCTTATTATAGATTAAACAATCGTTTAAAAAAAAATAAAGTCAAGAGTAGATTTATATTACAAACTGAGCTACCCAACTAGAGTTAAAACCTTTTTATCCTAATGTGGTGCACGTGTCTTCTGTTATTTTAAATAATCAAAGAGTAATTACTTTGACATTAAAAGTTTCTAAATGAAAAATAAACAAAAACTGAGTTTTGAGAAACTCTGATAATTATTTTTTTATTGTTTTCATCATCGAATATCAATAACAACAGTAAATTAATTGATTTGTTTTTGTTGTGTTTTTTTTTTTTACTTTTGTTTGAACATGTTAGGCGTTGTACTGTGTTTGTAATGCTTGAATTATAACTTCGAGGGCTCAACGTTTGCGTCCCGTTGCCGTAGAAATGTGCTATTCACTTTGTGGTCGTGGGTAAGCTATAGAAGTGACTGTCAAATTTCCTCCTATTTAGCAAGAAAATAACAGCCTAACTGGTAGCTGAGGGTGTTCTTATATTGCTTCCTTTCCTCTACTCTATGACTTCAAAATTACGAACAACTACGCATGTTTAGCCATTTTGAATCGAAACTTCTAAACTGGGTTTGTATTTGTGTGTTTGGTTTATTTTGAATTTGGCGCAAAGCTACACAAGGAGTACATGCGCTAGCCGTCCATACTTTTGCAGTGTAAGACTAGACAGTAGGCTGCTAGTCATCACCACTCACCGTCAACTCTTGAGCTACTCTTTTACCAACTAACAGTGGGATTGGCCGTCCTATTATAGCGCCCCCACAGCTGAAAGGGTGAGCATACTTGGTGTGACGGGGACTCAAACACTCGACCATCAGATTACAAGTCGAGTGCCTTATCCATACCGTGCCCTTCTTAATTGAATACTTTGTTTTAGTGCAAAGCTACACAAGAACTAAGGAGAAGCTTTCCTCGCGGGGATGAGACAACGAATTTTAACATGATTAGCTGTTAGCTGAGCCACTAAGGTATAAATCAGCTACATTTTTAATTTTGTGAAAATAAACACAACAAAACTGTTAAAAATTAGTTTATTTAATGTGCAAGTTACTTTTATAGTAACTATTATTCATATGACCACTAAACTGGTCTTCTCTTAACGCGATACGTTCGCATGCTCATACTTGACTTTGGTACGAAACCCCAGCAGCATGTCTGCGGAGTTACAACATCAGAAATCCGGTTTCGATACCTGTAGAGAGCAGAGCACATATAATCCACTACATAACTTTGTGTTTATTGTAAAACAAATAAGCAAACTTCTGTACAATTTGCCCCTTAGTGACACAGCGATATGTATGTCTGCGGACTTATACTGCTAGAAATTGGGTTTCGATACCCGTGATAAGCAGATCATCACAGATAGCGCTTTGTGTAGCTCCGTGTTCGATAACAAACAACAGGCCCGGGATGGCCAGGTGGTTAAGGCACTCGACTCGTAATCCGAAGGTCGCAGGTTCGAATCCCCTTCGCACCAAACATGCTTGCCCTTTCAGCCGTGGGAGCGTTATAATGTGACGATCAATTCCATTATTCGTTGGTAAAAGAGCAGCCCGAGAGGTGGCGGTGGGTGGTGATGACTAGCTGCCTTCTATCTAGTCTTACACTGCTAAATTAGGGACGGCTAGCGCAGATAGCCCTCCTGTAGCTTTGCGCGAAATTCGAAACAAATCAATCCAAACAAGAACTTTACAAACTATTGAATATCATTTAGTACTAAAAGCCCACTTCCGTCATATTCACCTTGTTTGTTGTGAAAATATAGTTCTCCGACATTTGTTTGTTTGTAGTTAAATAAAGCTACACAGAGGGCTACTTGTGTTCTGCCCACCACAGGGGTAAAAACTCGGTTCCTAACATTGCAAATTTCTGAACATAAAGATCTCCGTTGTTATGATACATTAACGAATTTCTTTCCCTTAAAACAGTGACGGTTTTCTTAATAGTTTAATTAATGAAATACGAAATACTTTAATAAGTTACTACCATTGTTTTAAAACGTCTTACAAATTGGTTTTTATTAACTTCAAGTTTATTTTAAGGTTTCACAAAACTCTGTTTTTGGAGGACTACCGACTTCGCAAGCTTAGAAAGAAAACATGAACTTGTTTTCCAAGAACATCCGAAAAGGTTCGATTCCACGCGGTGACCACAACACACATAAATAAGCATTACTATGAATGTTTATTATAACCTTTCTAAGTAACGTGACCACCAATATATCTATAGTATTCGAGACCGTCAGTTACCTCTAAATTAATTTCAAATCTTTAAAAAAAAACAAAAAACTTTTTCAATATTATTGTTGATATGTTTTAACTGAGCGGAAACGAGAAACGAAATTTCCAGAGAAATCGATCGCGGGTTGACCGCACCTAATTTTAAACAACTGTCCAGTGGGAAGGAAGCGTGTCATTAGTACACGCCGCCACAAGAGATCTGTCTGTATTTGAAACAAATAACAGAACTGATTGTTACTTTCATCAATGGGGCGTCTTCAGCAACTTCGCGGTACGAACCTTGGACCTTTTTATTCTTTTATAAAAAGAGCCAACCTTCATTTAAAGATTTAACGGATAACTGGTTGCGGAGCTGTCTTTACAACTTGTTTGTTAATATCCCACGTGATGGCACTTCTATCACAAGAGATGGAAACCTGTCTGTTACGACTTGGTTGTAAGTGCCCCACGTTATGACATTTCTAGTACGACACTTTGATATTGTTCTACGAGTACAAGATCTCACACATAATTCCAAGGTGTATCCGTGTCGGTTGCGTTTTTACAAAGTCAATGCTTAAATACTGGAAATGGAAGCTCTCAGACTATGAAATCGCGAAAGTGCACGAGGGGGTAGGCCAGATTTTTTTTGTTCACGTTTATTTATGTTATTTTTAGAGAGAGTTTGGTGGTTTCAAAACCAAAAGCTGCTAGAAAAATAACACGACTAACTTCTATTTATCTTCCCAGGTGGCGTTTTTAAGCAGCCGTAACACGTAAGTCTTATGCAGCGCGGTTTTCCCGAGTAACTTTTCAAATCCTGAATTACTGGAAGGACTTTATTGATTTTGGTTTTGTTTTTAGCTTCAGGGGTTGGGGCTCATTATGACAAAGTATGGGGAGCCACTCTCTTAGTTATGAGATTCTTTCTGTTTCTTTCATAATACTATTTTCCTCGTTGTTCACCCCTCAAATAATCCAGTGTTTTGCGAACACTTGCTTAAAAGTACACACATTTACATACAGTTTCTCTTTCAGAAAGTACTAATATTATAGGTCCGGCAAGAGCAGATGGTTAGGGCGTTCGACTCGTAATCTGAGGGTCGAGGGTTCGAATCCCAGTCGCACCAAACATGCTCGCTCTTTCAGCCGTGGAAGCGTTATAATGTTTCGGTCACCCCAGTATTCGTTGGTAAAAGAGTATCTCAAGAGTTGGCGGTGGGTGGTGATGACTAGCTTCCTTTCCTTCTAGTCTTATAGTGCTAACTTAGGGACAACTGGCGCTGGTAGCCCGCGTGTAGCTTTGCGCGAAATTCAAACACAAACGAAATAGACGAAGTAACTAATTAATTACTTTTCTCCTGAAGTAATTTTGATTGGCTAATCCATAAGTGTTAAAGGTTATGATACTATAAACCGGTAGTGACATTAATAAATAATCTTTGGTTTCACCTTACGAAAGTTATCGTTATTTTAACAAAGCAGAACACTTTTGTTCTTTTAAAGTTCACGAGCACTTCGGTTTAAACACTGATTTATTCACTGCTGCTACATCGCACCTGGAATTTAAGGCTAACTGATAATGATGACTTTCGACTTAGTTTACAAATTATAAACACATAATGGGCATGCTAAGGCTCATGCTATGTTGGAAAGTATTGATAGTAAACACTGTTTGTGTGTTTTTATTTAGCCGTCTACCATGGAAAATATTCACTATAATGATACTGCTGAGAGTCATCCTTTTTACCATAGAAACATTAAAAAGTAGATCATGCCATTTACCATAGAAACATTAAAAATTAGATCATGCCATTTACCATAGAAACATTAAAAATTAGATCATGTCATTTACCATAGAAACATTAAAAATTGCATCATGCCATTTACCATAGAAACATTAAAAATTAGATCATGCCATTTACCATAGAAACATTAAAAATTAGATCATGCCATTTACCATAGAAACATTAAAAATTAGATCATGCCATTTACCATAGAAACATTAAGAATTAGATCATGCCATTTACCATAGAAACATTAAAAATTAGATCATGCCATTTACCATAGAAACATTAAGAATTAGATCATGCCATTTACCATAGAAACATTAAAATTACATCATGCCATTTACCATAGAAACATTAAAAATTAGATCATGCCATTTACCATAGAAACATTAAAAATTAGATCATGCCATTTACCATAGAAACATTAAAAATTAGATCATGCCATTTACCATAGAAACATTAAGAATTAGATCATGCCATTTACCATAGAAACATTAAGAATTAGATCATGCCATTTACCATAGAAACATTGATAGTTAGTTCATGTCCTTTTCCATAGAAATTATAAATATTACATTGTTTATTTTGCGACAATCAGAGAATGGACACCTCGATGATTTCCAATAAACCAACTCATTTTTAAGCAAGTTTTAAAACTGTATAAATATAAATACATTTTCCATTCTCTGTTGTCAGCACTTCAGCTTCACCCTTTTCCTTGATATGACTTATTGTGTATCATTCATCTATACAGAGGTCTCACCAGGTACATAAGTCTGCAGTCTTTTAACGCTAAAAACCTAGTTTCGATACCCGTGAAGTGCACGCGACAGACGCTTCCTAATTTCCTTCCTATTACTCAAAACCGTTTGCTGTCACCTTTGTCAACAGTTTTTAGAATCTAAACGACTTTGTATTTCCGCTTCCTAATAAGTTAGCTGAATTACTTCAGTGTTTCTGACATCAGTCTGGCTCGCTTATAACAAATGTTTCCAAACTGAACTCTTTAAAGACGTTCCGGAGTATATTTCTGTCATTTCTTGATAGGTATGTTCTGTCAAGATTATCTAACAAGCTGTCTTACTTTAATCGGGTAATATTAATTTCTAATCCCACGATACTCGCTCTTTTTAAACACAGTGCATAATTTTCTTTTCGGTGCTTCTATTTCATTAGTGTTTATTCAGAAGCACAGCACACGAGAGGTTTTCTGGTGTTGATTGTAGAATATATCTGTTTCCGAGACGAGAGCTGTGGTACGTTTCAGATTTTTGTGCGTTTAAATTGTGTTCATATTTTTCCTTACGATCACGTGGTTGTCATACACAACACGTGCCTCTGGCACTCTACAAAAATTGTTTTCTCCAGATAGTTTCAAACTGTTCAGTTTTTACTGTTTTGTTGAGGCGGTTGCTGAAAACCAATTTGGTTTGATAGCGTTCGATAAAATGTTCTGAAAAAAATTCTGCTCTTCCAATGGGGATCGCAATGCACAACCATAACATCATAAAATATGTGATGAAGATGTAACGTTACAGAAACATGTGATGAAGATGTAACATTACAGAAACATGTGATGAAGATGTAACGTTATAAAATCCACTGTTGTAGTGCAACATTATAGAAACATGTAATGAAGATGTAGCGTTACAAAAACCACTGATGGAGTGCAACATTATAGAAACATGTAATGAAGATGTAGCGTTATAAAAACCACTGATGTAGTGCAACATTATAGAAACATGTAATGAAGATGTAACGTTATAAAACCACTGATGGAGTGCAACATTATAGAAACGTGATGAAGATGTAGCGTTACAAAACCACTGATGGAGTGCAACATTATGGAAACATGTGATGAAGATGTAACGTTATAAAACCACTGATGGAGTGCAACATTATAGAAACGTGTGATGAAGATGTAACGTTACAAAAACACGTGAGGTGGATGTAACATTATAAAAACACGTGAGGTAGATGTAACATTATAAAAACACGTGAGGTAGATGCAACGTAATAAAATACGTGATGAAGATGTAACATTATAAAAGAAGTAATGTACTGTAACATCTCAAGCACGTGAAGACGATGTAAATGAAACATCATAACAAAGTCGAAATTCTGAAGAGTTAAAACTCACTTCCTAGTTTGTTTATTTCTCATGAAGGAGGAAAAATTCATTTCAAAAACTAATATTTTGATGTATAGATATGAACTTTACATAAGGATTTGAAAACAGCGACACAATTGAATCTTTCTTTTTACACTTTTTTCAGAATTTACTTTTAACCAAAATCGTGTTTTCATTCAACAACTAAACGTTTCGTTTCGAGAAGTTACAATCACGTTTCTTCATTCCTCGAGAACACATTCATGACGTAATCACCCACTTACACTAATGGCAAGTTAACATATTGATGACGTAATGACAAGTTAACTTCTACACACACAAGTGGAACTCATCCCATCTATATAAATTCAACACTGGACACCAAAACTCTATCTTTTCTTACACAGTTCAAAAGCAATATTCACCATAAAAACACTAGCATATGGCCTCTTACACTCCTCGGAACTCAGTCCATAACCTCGAACAAACAAACCAGTTCATTGGAAACCTTGTTAATACGCTTTCAATATTATTTTCAACTGATTATATAGATGCAAAAACATTAACATAACAAAGCATTACTTTCAATTTTTTACCAGTTATTGTATAAAAATTCTCACACAATCGTCAGTTTTTTGTTTGTTTTGTTTATTTCGCGCAAAGCTACACGAGGGCTATCTGCGCTAGCCGTCCCTAATTTAGCATTGTAAGACAAGAGGGAAGGCAGCTAGTCATCACCACCTACAACCAATTCTTGGGATACTCTTTTACCAACGAATAGTGGGATTGACTGTCACATAATAACGCCACCACGGCTGAAAGGGCGAGCATGTTTGGTTCGACGGGGATTCCAACTCACGACCTTCATAATCTTCAGAACAAAAAACATCGAAACCCAACTCATAAACGCAATAAACACTAATACACCAAATAACAACACAACATTTCATGGTAGTTTACCATCCATTCCTGAAATCAGTCCAAATATACGTGACACTTGGATAAAACTTGCCAGTAAACACAAACTTGCTGTTGACTAAGTTTGCTGAGAAACCTGAACCTAAAATCAAATGATTGTTTAATACAAATTACGTAGAATCAAACAGTACCATCGTTGTTTATAGAGTAAACACTGTAAAAACTGTCCAGAATTCTACATTGTAAAAACTAGATACAAACTGGTAACCAGATTCACTGTACGCAATAAAAAGAAAGAAAAGGAAAACCTACCATGTTTACCACTTTTGGAACTCGGACAACCACAGTATATCTATACAAAAAACTCATTTTGAACTAAGAACTAAACATTAACAAAATAGAGGAAACTATATTTAGTTAAACAAAACAGTTCTGCTCTAAATCAACACTTCAGACTACCAAGATATCCCTACTACATTGTTAATCAGTTTCTGGTCATGTGATCTCTTTGTTCCATACTGTGTATATATATATATATACTGTGTCTATTTTAACCACTGTACCTGATGATGGTATAATATTGTTGAAACAATGTACGTTTGTTTGTATGTTAAACAGGTAATAAAGCTTTCTTCGTTACCAATTCAAGCCCGCCACGGCCAGTTGGTTAGGGTGCTCGACTCGTTATCTGATGATCCCGAATTCGAATCCCCGTTACACCAAACATGCTTGCCCTTTCAGCCGTGGGAGCATTATAATGTAACGATCAATCTCACTATTCGTTGGTAAAAGAGTAGCCCAAGAGTTGGCGGAGGTGTTGATGACTAACTGCCTTCTCTCTGGTTTTATACTGCTAAATTAGGGACGACTAGCCCTTGTGTAGCTTTGCATGAAATTCAAAAAACAAACTCATTCAAGTCCTTGTCATACTTGGTTTCTCAAGTAATTAGTGTGTGCGTGTGTTTTATTATAGCCACATCAGGCTTTCTGCTGAGTCGACCGAGCTCCGAGAAGAATCGAACCCCTGATGTTAGTGTTATAATCCGTAGAGTTATCGCTGTACCAGCACGTGACAAGTAATTAATTATCATGTTTAATTGTTTTTTTTATTTATGCAAGAGAATTACGCTAATGCCATCCATTTAATCTATTTAAAGTAAATAAAATTTATAATAATTTTAGAAAACCTGATAAATTTAATTATTTTGTTATAAAACATTTAAAGAAATTAAACTGTATTAAATACCAAATCTTCTCACAGTTCTGTTGGTTTATTTGTGGTTTTTATTTTGAATTTTGAGATGTATGCAAAGAATTCACATTTCATTATAACAGCTGGGATAATTTTAAACGTCACGAGATAGTGATTGCTTTCTTTATTGGTGTTATATGGTGTCAGCTCTTATCCATGATTGGTCAACCTGTCCAGGCGAAGAGTTTCAGTTTAAGCAGCTTGACTTGAGAATCGATTCTGTCCTAGATTTGAAAAACAGTAAATAACATTTAGGTTGTTTCTTCGAATGAAATATTCACCGTCACTAAAATGCATTCAGTCAGTGTGTGTGTGTTCTGCATGAGTAGACACGAGCTGAAACAAACATTAGTTCACGAGTGAAAGTGCCTGCACGCTATCTATTTTCCTACAAACAAGTTGATATTCTATATGCCACGTGAACAATTCTGAACGACTGGCCAATCTCAGTAGCAGCTGTTTCATGATATTCTACAAACGTCTCATGCTGTATGCTTCTACATATACAAACCCTAATCATATCGCACCTTACAGGCTTTCACGGAACGTTCTCTGTTTGACATGTCCGCTGTTCCGTGTGTTGACAAATTGCTAGTATTTTCTTGTGGAACTGTGAAAGTACAAAGTAACGCTTTCTAAGTGGTGGTCATTATAGAAATACACCAATTACAACAATGTAATTCTCTCTAAGTTGTGCTCATTATATAAATAAACCAATTACAACAATGTAATTCTCCCATAGGTGGTGGTCGTTAAAGAAATAAACCAATTACAACAATGTAATTCTCCGCTAAGTGGTGGTCATTATAGAAATAAACCAATTACAACAATGTACTTCCCTCTAAGTGGTGGTCATTATAGAAATAAACCAATTACAATAACGTAATTCCCCCTAAGTGGTGGTCATTATAGAAATAAACCAATTACAACAGTGTAATTCTCCCATAGGTGGTGGTCGTTAAAGAAATAAACCAATTACAACAATGTAATTCTCCGCTAAGTGGTGGTCATTATAGAAATAAACCAATTACAATAATGTAATTCTCCCCTAAGTGGTGGTCATTATAGAAATAAAACAATTACAACAATGTAATTCCCTCTAAGTGGTGGTCGTTATAGAAATAAACCAATTACAACAATGTAATTCTCCTCTAGGTGGTGGTCGTTATAGAAATAAACCAATTACAACAATGTAATTCCCTCTAAGTGGTGGTCGTTATAGAAATGAACCAATTAGAACAATGTAATTCTCCCCTAAGTGGTGGTCGTTATAGAAATAAACCAATTACAACAATGTAATTCTCCCCTAAGTGGTGGTCGTTATAGAAATGAACCAATTAGAACAATGTAATTCTCCCCTAAGTGGTGGTCGTTATAGAAATAAACCAATTACAACAATGTAATTCTCCCCTAAGTGGTGGTCGTTATAGAAATAAACCAATTACAACAATGTAATTTTCCCCTAAGTGGTGGTCGTTATAGAAATAAACCAATTACAACAATGTAATTCCCTCTAAGTGGTGGTCGTTATAGAAATAAACCAATTACAACAATGTAATTCCCTCTAAGTGGTGGTCGTTATAGAAATAAACCAATTACAGCAATGTAATTCTCCTCTAGGTGGTGGTCGTTATAGAAATAAACCAATTACAACAATGTAATTCCCTCTAAGTGGTGGTCGTTATAGAAATGAACCAATTACAATAATGTAATTCTCCCCTAAGTGGTGGTCGTTATAGAAATAAACCAATTACAACAATGTAATTTTCCCCTAAGTGGTGGTCGTTATAGAAATAAACCAATTACAACAATGTAATTCCCTCTAAGTGGTGGTCGTTATAGAAATGAATCAATTAGAACAATGTAATTCTCCCCTAAGTGGTGGTCGTTATAGAAATAAACCAATTACAACAATGTAATTCTCCCCTAAGTGGTGGTCGTTATAGAAATAAACCAATTACAACAATGTAATTCCCTCTAAGTGGTGGTCATTATAGAAATAAACCAATTACAACAATGTAATTCTCTACCTAATTGGTGGTCGTTATAGAAATAAACCAATTACAACAATGTAATTCCCTCTAAGTGGTGGTCGTTATAGAAATGAACCAATTAGAACAATGTAATTCTCCCCTAAGTGGTGGTCGTTATAGAAATAAACCAATTATAACAATGCATCTTCTTATAAATGAAGGTGAATATAGAATCTGACCAGCTGAAACAAATATTGTATTGTACTGTATTGTAAGCCACCAATATGAAAGTGATCTAGCTCTACGACTTTGATTACAATACAATAAGGCCCCGGCATGGCCAGGTGGTTAAGGCACTTGACTCGTAATCTGAAAGTGGCGAGTTCGAATCCCCGTCACACAAAACATGCTCGCCCTTGCAGCCGTGGGAGCGTTATAATGTGACGGTCAATCACACTATTCGTTAGTAAAAGAATAGCTCAATAGTTGGCGGGGATGGTGATGACTAGCTGCCTTCCCTCTAATCTTACACTGCTAAATTAGGGCGAATAGCTTTGTGCGAAATTTAGAACAAACCAGTCAATACTAAAAAATATCTTAAACCAACTTCGTAGGAAGTTAAAAATACCCTGAGTTTTCCAAAACTGAGGAAACGTCACGTTGTCTTTATCTTACTCTTATAATAAATAGTTTTTATAGAATTTAACGGGTTCTCCAAGCCTGGTCAATATTCGCTACTCCTTTCATTTGCTATTGATGTGGGAAAGACCGTTCTACAGGGGTAATGAAATAATATATCTGTGGAAAACAAAATAATTTAAGGAGAAATGTATATTTCCCGACCACTTAGCATAATATTAATGGAAATGACAAGAACAAAACAAACAAAATAGTAGCATTTAATATGTTACATCGCAGGGTAACCAAAGTAAATATTCATGATATTACAGGGTAATGTAACGAAACTAAGTCTTTAATACGCTACAATATACAGTGGCATACCTAAATCTTCAACATACTACAATATATAGTAACATAACTAAATATTAAATATGCTACAATGTGCAGTAACAGAACTAAATATTAAATATGCTACAATATACAGTAACATAACTAAATATTAAATATGCTACAATATACAGTAACATAACTAAATATTAAATATGCTACAATATACAGTAACATAACTAAATATTAAATATGCTACAATATACAGTAACATAACTAAATATTAAATATGCTACAATATACAGTAACATAACTAAATATTAAATATGCTACAATATACAGTAACATAACTAAATATTAAATATGCTACAATATACAGTAACATAACTAAATATTAAATATGCTACAATATACAGTAACATAACTAAATATTCCAGATATTTAGTGTACATTTTCCCCCCGAAGATAAACCTATATATTTCAGTCTATTTCGTAAAGCTTCTAAATCAAACATTTTACGGAAATTAAAGTTATAGTATATGTTTATATACCTGTCTTACCTACCTATATTGTAATACACTAAACGTCTGAATATATTTTTATGTTACCAGATGTATTTTAAATTTTAATAGTCGAGGGAACGAAGAATGACAAAGTCACTTTTACTATAATTGTTTTAATTTGCATTTAATTGTAGTTTCTCTAGTGTAATTTACTAACAAATCCAAGAATGTGTCATAAAAGTAATCACAATATGTTACTTTTACAATATTCTTATTAACAAAATATTTTAAAAAAGAAACATTTTCTCCAAATATGGTTGTATTTCAGGGTCAAAGTATTAAACAAATAATTCCACGGGTAATTACTACCCTGAATATTTGACCACGTATTGGTTCTATTTGTTTACTATCAATAACATAAACATCATGGATATATGGATAACTGTTATTAATAAGGTTTCTTTACATGTTTATATTTACCTTATAATCATCACACAAACGTTTCATTTTTTTTGTTTTCTATCTGTCATTCCTCTCCTATTTAATGTTTAGATCTAATTTGTTTAAGAAAGTTTTTTTTCTCTCTAAGATGTTCTCCACACACGTAGTTATGGTTTCCACCTTATAATTTTAATTTCACCAGTTCTTTTGTCAATGTAATCGTTTCCTTCTTATTTGGATTCTGGACATTTCCACATCTATCTTTTTTTCTTTCGTCACAACATTGGTTATCATTCAACTACCTCATTGTCTCACTTATTTGACTATTATTGGATGGAAGTCCTAGCAACGTTTGTGATGCTGTTGGAGATTCCTCATTCTTCCTTCCTATATATTTAAAACTCCGAATTATCGACTTCACTACCACCGTAATTATTAGTTGTTGCATTATTAATTAAGTCCAGTGTCAGGAACTGACCAAACACGTTTGAAAATGATATACTTAAAGGAATAATCAATAATTAGTGAGATTAATTGGAATGTTTATGATATCTTATTTGTTTTTAGGCCCACCATAGCTTGGTGGTTAGGGTGCTCGACTCGCAAATCGCGGGTTCGAATCTGTTCTCCCAACATGATCGATTTATTGTGGCCATCTGAACGTTATAATGTGACAGTGCATAAATTGGTTAAACCGAATACATTTAAAACGTTGGTAGATTTTACACTTTCTGGTTTGTGAACCTAGGTTAATATAATCACATCCAACATATCAGTTCGTTTTGTTAAGATACTTTACGCTATGGCTTCATAACTTTCATGTTATATCAGTTGTGTTCTCGTCCGTTGTCAGGTGAAACAAAACTTGTCTGTAACAAATAATAAAACACTGAACTTTTATTTTTGTTTTGCTAACACAATAAACATCAAAAGTGCAAAAGTGAGAAGAGTTTTTACTAGGATACGTCAAGTTAACATAAGGGTACCAATACTAAAAAGAAATATATATAATGTTTCTAATAATTCTATCATTACGAAATTAGATGTAGGGCTCCACTTCCCTCATGTCATCCCATGTCACTGTGTAAAGTTGTGCTGATTTAATTGTTATTTTTTCCGAAATCAGATATGAAATTAGATAGGGCGACCAGCCCCCTCATATCATCCCCCATCGCTGTGTCAAGTTGTGTTGATTTGGTAGGTTGTTTTTTTCGAAATCAGATATGGAATTAGATAGGGGATCCAACCCTCCCTCGTGACCTTTCTCATATCATCCTATACCACTGTGTCAAGTTGTGTTGATTTGGTAGGTTGTTTTTTTCGACATCAGATATGGAATTTGATAAGGGATCCAACCCTCCCTCGTGACCTTTCTCATATCATCCTATACCACTGTGTCAAGTTGTGTTGATTTGGTAAGTTGTTTTTTCGAAATCAGATATGGAATTAGAGACGAGGTTATAAACCCTCATCATTACCTTCCTTGTGTTAACCTGTGCCAAGTTTGGTACTCTCCGCTCACGAAATGTAGAAACGCATAACGAACAGATATAAACATGTAATTATATATATGTTCATTTTTATTTCTTATTGTATATGTACATAACAAAAAAATAATCGTTTACCGTTTTGTTGTTCACAAGTTTGTGACAAACCTCCAATATCGTTTTTTATGTTCCGGTCCTCATCATAATTTATTAAGAAGTTTTTGTAGCCCCATCTTTCCTCTCGATTTCACCATCTAACACTAATTTTTTTTTCTACACACACAAATGCAATTTTAATCACGTGTTTCTTTCGTGACGATAGTTGTTTCGTTTCTGACACGCGCTTAATCACTTCCAAGGGTTTTTGCATCATGTCCTGGTGTTTGCCGACAACCACACTGAGGAAAAATACAAAACCATTCGTACAACGAACGACATATCAAGAATGATTTATCTTTCTTGTCTTCAGTTGCAGACTAGTTCCAGTTTGTGTCGTATCATGTTACACTTATTGCTTTACCTATGACATCAACAGTGACGTCAAAGGATGGCAAGCTTCAACACACAAAGACTAGTATTTATCGAACGAGTCACGACAGTTTTGTGACTTCTTAGCTACTATGATAAGTTTGAATTTGTTTATTCGTCTTTAATAAACAAATTCAAACTCCTCATGTCACACGTATTATGTTATTAAGTGCAATAACATAAAGACAGGGGTGTTAGACTTAACAAAAACAGAGACAATTTGTACAAGATTAGATCAAGTTAACATAAAATCAGGGACAGTTTTTATAGGATACGTCATGTTAACATAAAGTCAGGGACAGTTTTTACTAGGATACGTCATGTTAACATAAAGTAATAAACAGATTTTACTACGATACATCAGATCTAAAACTAGTTTTCAGAGATAGGATTAGTTTACGTTGTAGAAACTAAGCCTAACGCAGATGGTTAAGAAATACCAAGATTTCTGAATTAAGCCTAACGCAAACTTTACCAGCGAGAGTCGAGAAAAACCTAATTAAATGGAATAAAAAAAACTACCTGTAGTTCAGTTATTTTAATAATTTCTTAAATTAAGAAACAAACAGATAAAAACAAGGACCGATTTACGATGCTGGGAAGTAGTAAATTTGAAATATCTTCGGTCATCTTTTTGCCTGTTATTTTTTTAGAGTTTTACAGTTTTTACGAAAATATATTTGATTTTTTGAAATAATGTGCGAACTTTATTTTCGATGAAAAATGATTATCTTTATTATTTCTACGACAACGTAAACTATCGATTTTTCAATAATATGTAAAATTAATATGTTTAATATCCATAATTATAGAAACTATTGTTTTTCCGTTGGAAATAAATACTTCAGGAGTTTGGAACGTTTTGATATTCGTCGGTTAGTTAAGGTTAGCTAATCAGCTATTACAAGCTTTTAATATCTTAAGAAAGTTTTACAAAACTTTAATATTCATCACAACTAATTCTAGGTTGTAGACAACAAATAAAACATGCATTTTATCCGTTGCGATCTAATTTAACACAAGCTATATTCCTGTTTTATAACACAAGTGTTCGTTTCTCTACTTTCGACAATTCGTGTCAGATCTAAATCCTTAACACTTGCTCATTCCTAACTTATCTTAAACTGAATTTCAGTTTTTTTTGATGAAACAAAATATAGGATTAAATTATTCCTGGCTAAGAGGAACATAACATTTTTACTATCTTGGCTTAACGTAGGCAGAGCATACCGAACTGAAAAAAAAAAAAAGAGTACTCTTAGTTTTTTTCTGAACCAATCATGAACGATACAAATCATGTTAGCCTAGCCTAGCTCTATTTTGTATCGAGTTGTGCCACTTGATAATACACTTATCAAAATCGTCTGCGTGTGCATCTCTAAAAGGAAATCTCTGTTCTGACGAATTGTTTTTTTATGAAAGTTGTTCTTACCAAACAGTGAAAAAACATGTTTAGGATTTGTGATATCTTAATACCGGCTGTCTTAAACCATCATTTTATTTTATACTAATTACTTAATTTACACCAACAACCCTGGATAATTAATTGAATATCACCGACAAGATACGAGGCTTTCGGGACTTTGTTTTTTTTGTTTGCTTACTTTTTGTTAACTTCACATCCTATAGCATAATACAGTTGGATCTGACTTTTTATTGTGTCGGTTACAAAACTAGGTCATCACTAAAAACCTAAAACAAACAGAAAAAAAAACGTTAAGACTAGCAGGAAATGATCCAGTGTCGTAGATTTCGTAAAAGCGTCAAAATGTTGGCGCCAGTTATTAATGAATAATGATAAACGCTAGCACTAAAAGTTTCCCGATTACATTAACCGCACAAACTAGTTTTAGAACTAGTTATTATCACCTCTTAAGTTAAAACAAATTAGTAATAGAAGTCCTGGATTATTTTTGAGATTGTCTGTTGGTTCAGTTTTCCTGAACTTGTGGAGATTGTGATCTGATCCTCACAGGGATCGTATCCCGATTTTTAGCGTTATAAGTCCACAAGGTCACCGATTAGTCACGAGGTGGGTTACGCTTTCACTTTGATAAGAAACTATTTTAAAATAGCCATGTCAAAAGTCAAACAAATTAAACATGTGTAGTCTTCAGATACCTTGTATAAGTCAATCGTTTTAAAGACTTCTACGAAATTTTGGTTTGGTTTGAATTTCGCGCATAGCTACACGAGGGATATATGTGTAAGCTGTCCCTAATTTAGTAGTGTGAGACTAGAGGGAAGACAACTATTCATCACCACCCACCGCCAGCTCTTGGGCTACTCTTTTACCAACAAATAGTGGGATTGATCTAACATTATATCGCCCCCACGGTTGAAAGGGCGAGCATGTTTGGTGTGACGGGGATTCGACCCCGCAATCTTCGGATTACGAGTCGAGTGCCTTAATCATCTGGCTATGCCGAGCCATTTTACGAAATTTACCACAATAAAAAAGTAAAATTCTAGTGCTCTTGACAAGAACTATTTTCTTTGGTAAAAAAAATAATTGATTTATGTAAATTGTTACGTATTAAACTTTATCCCGGATGAGTGTACGCTTTATTATATTACATATTACGATTTCAAACAGCTGCGGATTTAAATTTGAATATAGAAGCTAATTGAATATCAGCATGTGTTAAATTTATTATATTCGCCAAAAGATTGATAATTTTCTTTCTTAACATAAGTATATTTTAACATACAAACAACAATACAATTTATAATAGCGGTTATTACAAATACTGACATATATGTACAAAAATGTTACAAACGTATACACAATATTTAGGCGATAAGTCTACGGATTTATAATGCTAAAATCAAGGGTTCGATTCCCCTCGGTAGACTCAGCAGATAGCCCGATTTGGTTTTGCTATAAGAAAACACACACACACACACAATATTTAGTCTTATATCGGGTCTGGAACTGAATATTTTATCGACGTTCCACGATGAGCGAATTAATTCCGAGTTGATATTGTCACGTTTCGCTTAATAGCTGTAGCTCTCTATTCTTGGCTAATCTCATACCGTTTACAAGCTGAATTTTTTCAGACAAAGACATATAATGTTCTCGTAGAAATACTAACGCCCCAAGGTAATTCACTGAAGTTAAACGGTCTGTAATGCTCGAAACCCATAAACGTTACTGGTCAAATATCTATAGTTTTCTGATTAGTAAGCATTTGTTACAACTATTGTTTCAAAGGCTTATGTTTATCGTATACTAACTATAGCAAATCAACAATATTGTACTGTCTCTTGACGCGTCGATTTACAATCTTTCAGGTTGAGGTTCTAATAGTTCAGTTGGCAACAATGTAAAATATATATTGTCGATTCTTACACTCGAGAATCTTCTGCAAATTTAGTGAATAGGTGAAACTTTCACAATACAAATTTAACAGTATACGTTTCATGCATTTCTAAATATATTAAACTGAAACAAACATAGATATTAAAATAAATAAATAATAGTAAATCCGTTACACAATGAATAATAATCTTCAACAATTCTCAACCATTATTTTTTTAATTGTTATAAAAATTAATGGCAAACTCAGATTTGTTTAGTGAAATATCCCCTTTCTTGCTGTTTATTAATCCCACTCCCTAACACAGTAGTTGCTTATTGGTAAGAGCTTAATGGTTTATAGCGTAAGACTTTGTACTAACCTATTCAACGGCCTTATGTTTAACATAGAGGTTCCTCAAATGTAGTAAGAACATTTTCTGTCATAAGTTTTGAACACCTAACGTCCTGATGTTTTTTCTTTCGCAGCTTTACTTCGTTATTATTTTGTTTTTACTTCGTAAAAGCTAAACAGTTAAACTGGTTATGCTGATTACTATTACACTTCAGTTTTATTGTCTTAATTGTTAGTGATTTTGTCTGATTACAAAGGTTTCTGTGGTTTAGCCACTCAGGATTGAGTTTAACTAACCAACGTTGATCTTACCTCACCACAGTTGATCTTAGTTCAACAGGGTTGACCTGGTCTACCAGGGTTGAAATACAACCCACCATCTGCTTCATCTCGACATGTCATATTCATGGCGAGTTACAGATTCATACCATCATCAGCTCTTCCCCTCTAGTGGGTAAAAGACTTGACTTCAAATCCTACAAATCATTTTGTGTACCATTCGTTATACTCATTGTCAGTCCTGTATATGTTTCTATATAATTCGGAGTTTCGTTCCTGTTCATTACATATGTTTATATATAATTCGGAGTTTCGTCCCTGTTGATTACATATGTTTCTATATAATTCAGATATTCGTCCCTGTTGATTACATATGTTTCTATATAATTCGGAGTTTCGTCCCTGTTCATTAAATATGTTTATATATAATTCGGAGTTTCGTCCCTGTTGATTACATATGTTTCTATATAATTCAGAGTTTCGTCCCTGTTGATTACATATGTTTCTATATAATTTGGAGTTTCGTCCCTATTCATTACGTATGTTTCTGTATAATTCGGAGATTCATCCTTGTTGATTACATATGTTTCTATATAATTCGGAGTTTCGTTTATGTTCATTACATATGTTTCTATATAATTCGGAGTTTCGTCCCTGTTCATTACGTATGTTTCTATATAATTCGGAGTTTCGTCCCTGTTCATTACTTATGTTTCTATATAATTCGGAGTTTCGTTTATGTTCATTACATATGTTTCTATATAATTCGGAGTTTCGTCTCTGTTGATTACATGTGCTTTTATATAATTCGGAGTTTCGTCCCTGCTCATTACATATATTTCTATATAATTCGGAGTTTCGTCCCTGTTCATTACATATTTTTCTATATAATTCGGAATTTCGTCCCTGTTGATTACATATGTTTCTATATAATTCAAAGTTTCGTGTCTGTTGATTACACGTGCTTCTATATAATTCGGAGTTTCGTCCCTGTTGATTGCATGTTTCTATATAATTCTTAGTTTCGTCCCTGTTGATTACATATGTTTCTATATAATTCAAAGTTTCATATTTGGTGATTACATGTGCTTCTATATAATTCGGAGTTTCGTCCTTGTTGATTACATATGTTTGTATATAATTCGGAGTTTCGTCCCTGTTGATTACATGTGCTTTCATATAATTCGGAGCTTCGTCCCTATTGATTACATATGTTTTTATATAATTCGGAGTTTCGTTCCTTTTCATTACATATGTTTCTATATAATTCGTAGTTTCGTCCCTGTTGATTAGATATGTTTCTATGTAATTCGGAGTTTCGTCCCTGTTCATTACATATGTTTCTATATAATTCCGAGTTTCGTTCCTGTTGATTACATATGTTTATATATAATTCGGAGTTTCGTCCCTGTTCATTACATATTTTTCTATATAATTCGGAATTTCGTCCCTGTTGATTACATATGTTTCTATATAATTCGTAGTTTCGTCCCTGTTGATTACATATGTTTCTATATAATTCGGAGTTTCGTGTCTGTTGATTGCATGTGCTTCTATATAATTCGGAGTTTCGTCCCTGTTCATTACATATGTTTCTATATAATTCGGAGTTTCATTCCTGTTGATTACTTATGTTTCTATATAATTCGGAGTTTCGTTTATGTTCATTACGTATGTTTCTATATAATTCGGAGTTTCGTTCCTGTTCATTACATATGTTTCTATATAATTCGTAGTTTCGTTCCTGTTGATTACATATGTTTCTATGTAATTCGGAGTTTCGTCCCTGTTGATTACATATGTTTATATATAATTCGGAGTTTCGTCCCTGTTTATTAAATATGTTTCTATATAATTCTGAGTTTCGTCCCTGTTCATTACATATGTGTTCTATATAATTTGGAGTTTCGTCCCTGTTGATTACATGTTTCTATATAATTCGTAGTTTCGTCCCTGTTGATTACATATGTTTCTATATAATTCAAAGTTTCGTGTCTGTTGATTACACGTGCTTCTATATAATTCGGAGTTTCGTCCCTGTTGATTACATATATTTCTATATAATTCGGAGTTTCGTCCCTGTTCATTACATATTTTTCTATATAATTCGGAATTTCGTCCCTGTTGATTACATATGTTTCTATATAATTCAAAGTTTCGTGTCTGTTGATTACACGTGCTTCTATATAATTCGGAGTTTCGTCCCTGTTGATTGCATGTTTCTATATAATTCTTAGTTTCGTCCCTGTTGATTACATATGTTTCTATATAATTCAAAGTTTCATATTTGGTGATTACATGTGCTTCTATATAATTCGGAGTTTCGTCCTTGTTGATTACATATGTTTGTATATAATTCGGAGTTTCGTCCCTGTTGATTACATGTGCTTTCATATAATTCGGAGCTTCGTCCCTATTGATTACATATGTTTTTATATAATTCGGAGTTTCGTTCCTGTTCATTACATATGTTTCTATATAATTCGTAGTTTCGTCCCTGTTGATTAGATATGTTTCTATGTAATTCGGAGTTTCGTCCCTGTTCATTACATATGTTTCTATATAATTCCGAGTTTCGTCCCTGTTGATTACATATGTTTATATATAATTCGGAGTTTCGTCCCTGTTCATTACATATTTTTCTATATAATTCGGAATTTCGTCCCTGTTGATTACATATGTTTCTATATAATTCGTAGTTTCGTCCCTGTTGATTACATATGTTTCTATATAATTCGGAGTTTCGTGTCTGTTGATTGCATGTGCTTCTATATAATTCGGAGT
Source organism: Tachypleus tridentatus (assembly GCF_004210375.1). NCBI lineage: Eukaryota > Metazoa > Arthropoda > Merostomata > Xiphosura > Limulidae > Tachypleus > Tachypleus tridentatus. The sequence goes on along the minus strand of NC_134836.1, from coordinate 116,512,635 downwards.
TTCGTCCCTGTTCATTACATATGTTTCTATATAATTCGGAGTTTCATTCCTGTTGATTACTTATGTTTCTATATAATTCGGAGTTTCGTTTATGTTCATTACGTATGTTTCTATATAATTCGGAGTTTCGTTCCTGTTCATTACATATGTTTCTATATAATTCGTAGTTTCGTTCCTGTTGATTACATATGTTTCTATGTAATTCGGAGTTTCGTCCCTGTTGATTACATATGTTTATATATAATTCGGAGTTTCGTCCCTGTTTATTAAATATGTTTCTATATAATTCTGAGTTTCGTCCCTGTTCATTACATATGTTTCTATATAATTTGGAGTTTCGTCCCTGTTGATTACATGTTTCTATATAATTCGTAGTTTCGTCCCTGTTGATTACATATGTTTCTATATAATTCAAAGTTTCGTGTCTGTTGATTACACGTGCTTCTATATAATTCGGAGTTTCGTCCCTGTTGATTACATATATTTCTATATAATTCGGAGTTTCGTCCCTGTTCATTACATATTTTTCTATATAATTCGGAATTTCGTCCCTGTTGATTACATATGTTTCTATATAATTCAAAGTTTCGTGTCTGTTGATTACACGTGCTTCTATATAATTCGGAGTTTCGTCCCTGTTGATTGCATGTTTCTATATAATTCGTAGTTTCGTCCCTGTTCATTACATATGCTTCTATATAATTCGTAGTTTTGTCCCTGCTAATTACGATTGTGTTCTTTGAGTACACAGAAACTAAAATAATCTAGTTTAGTCGTGGAATTCATTTTCACCGTGACTCTAGCTTTTTCACACACCAGTGTTAGAGTTTTCTGATACTTATTCACTGTCTTTGGTTTATTTCTACATCGTATAAAAACTGTAGTCCAATCTCTTCAAAGCTACCGTTGTATGTGTTTCTCTGTTTCTTTTTTAACAGGACCTGCTTGTCCTACGATATGGGATGAATTCTACTGTTGGCCAACGACCCCTGCCGGAGAGCTGGTATCAAGACCTTGTCACGAAATTTTTGACCATCATGATGTTCCTATAGATCTAAATCCCAAGGAAGGAGGTAAGCTTTGTTTGACTTCTCAAAATAATTCGATTTTTAATACTCCTTGAAAATGATAACTAAACATAAAAGGTTCAACATATAAATCTCCAAATGTTGATAAATCTGATAAATATCCACAAGAATTCCCCATTCTACCATCGAGAGAGAAGTTACCTACAGAGAAAACAATAGTTCAGTTACCAAAGGTTGTCCAACCATAGATAGAAGACTGTCTGTTACAGAATAAAAACTACAGATATGAACAGTTTACATACTCTCTGGTCTGTAAAAACACGTTTTATTATTCTAATTATCAGACGTTTCCCAAAATCCAAAATTATCAGTATTTTTTTTGTATCCATTTGCTCACAAAAAGTGGAAAAAACAACAAATGAAAATCAAATTTAATCATGACTGGTGAACAATGAGATGGAGAGAGATTTCAAATATCGTTTTCCTCATATTTCTTAAACGATGTGTAAAACAGCAAATACTAACCATGGATGAGAGATAGGAACAGTAGACCTTTTAGAAAACAAGGAACATATTTCTTTACATATAAAAGTACAACAGAGTTCTTAGCTACTACATGGAACCAATGTTGATGTCAGTTGCGAATCGTGGACAATAAATAAACAAATGAAAAAAAATCCCCTTTTTGCGATCGGAATATGGTTCTGTGTAGAATGATTAGTTTCCTGTAAAGACCGGAAAACAAATGAAAAAAATTCTACAACAAACACGAACAAAAATAGAATCGACAACTAAAGTACGTGGAAGACAAATAGCATTATCTGATCATGTAGTGAGTATAGATGGAACGGAACACTTGATAACAAGTGGGAAATATGTGGGAGAACATCTGGGACAGTTTAACAATTTAATGACACAAGGAGAGTGTCAGTGATATAATCACTAGTGGTTGAGATGGCAGATGTAGTCAGAAGTGTCCAAGGATCAGTGATGTTGTCGCAAGTGACTGAGAGAGTCAATGGTATAGTCACCATTAACTAAGAGGGTGACTAGTGTAGTCACAAGTGACTGAGATGGCGACGGATGTAGTCACAGGTGTATAAGGTGGGTGACTGTAATCCAAGTGTCTAGATCAGAGAAAGGTGGAGAGTCAGGATGACCTACACTACAGAGTACCAGACTTGATTGTGATATATATATGTCATATTGCTTTAGACTCTCTCTCCTCAGAAACATTCCTGTGGACACCCATGATACTAACACCAGTATTTATTTCATTTTTGAGTATCGTGTTCCCCTAACACGATGCTTTCTAAATAAGTTATTCTATCGAAAGTTATTTTAACAAATAAAGAAATAGACTCGTTGGCATCTTTGCTTAACAGTGTATTTTGTTATATAAGTAAATACAATGAGTTAACTGAACTCGCAGTTCTATCCTAGTTGATTTTGACTAAAGAAGATTTGATGTTTAAACAGAACAGGTCTTTAAAATCTATTATTTCAACAATAGTAAATATTCTTACCCGTTGTAAAAACAGATATCCAGTAAAATATATGATAACAAATGTTAAGTGGTTACGTCAAGTGTCTATCGTTTCTTGAATATATTTTTTTAACTTATCTCAAGTGACTTCTTTCAGCCCATGCCTTTAGACTCTGTGACGACACTGGTCAGTGGACTTGGGGGAACTGGACTAACTACACCCAATGTGTCCACCTCTTGCATCAGGTAAAAATGTGAAGAGAGAATTTTAATGACAAGTAATTTCACTTTAGTTTCAAAGTTCAGAAACCATTTTATATGAATGTATATTTCTCTAATGAACCTGATCAAAACCTTCTTATATGATAAACTAAATTAATGAACAATTAAAACTTACGACAAGAGTAAACGGTGCGTTTAGTGTGAAACTTCAAATCAACGTGGCCACCAGTGTAACTAACTAAGTTCACTTTTCTTAGATGTCTATTATCAGAGAAGGTAATTAAATATACATTTCCTACATTTTTACTTATAAAGATTAGAATCCTTCATCAGTTGGGTGCCCTCGCTGTTAACGACGTTTTCGGCAGTAAACCCACTAATATCTTACGAGGTTCAGTCAGCTTAGGATATTTAGATTGCTTTCAAATATCTGTACTATACTAACGATGCAATACAATCTTAATAATGAAAGTATACTACTAAAAACAATATTGATAAATAATAACATTTAGACGTGTTAGAATTCCCAACCAGTACTATCAATGAATTTTAGAAAATTAAAAAAAAAAAAAAAACATAAATAGTATCTGGATCAGAACTCATGGCTAAAAAGTACCTGATTGTAAAGAACGGTTAAGACTAAATGTTTTAATCAAGTTAGGTTGAATTAGAATATCTAACAAATCTAAGATATTTGTTTCGTATTCATCAGGGTAGCTACTGCGCTTATCAGATGATAATGTAATAAAAGATAAATATCTCTAAATCTATCTACTTTTCTTTCTTGGGTCATACGTCTGTTTAGCAAACTTTTCATGTTGTTCAACTGTGGCAGAACATTTAGGACGTTTTGTTCCCAGGCCGAATATAGGACATGTTAACTTGTAAACATGACAATAAAACTACTCTGATGCTTTACATTTGTCACATGAACATTCGTAAAGGACTGGTGTTTTACACTTATTACATGACTCTTCAGAACGGCTTGATGTTTACATTTATTACATGACTTTTCGAAACGGACTGATGTCTTACACTTGTTACACGACTCTTCAAAAGGGACTGGTATGTTACATTTATTACCTGATTCTTCAGAAGGGACTGGTGTGTTACATTTATTACATGACTCTTCAGAAGAGACTGATGTTTTACATTGATTACATGACTTTTCAGAAGGGACTGGTGTGTTACATTTATTACATGACTCTTCAGAAGGGACTGGTGTGTTACATTTATTACATGACTCTTCAGAACAGACTGACGTTTCAAATGTTTTACATAACACTTCAAAGAGAATATTAAACGTATCAGAAAGAAAACAGATCGATTGTTACAAGTTTCAAGTAAAAAGAAAGCAGATCGATTGTTACACGTTTCAAGTAAAAAGAAAACAGATCGATTGTTACACGTTTCAAGTAAAAAGAAAACAGATCGATTGTTACACGTTTCAAGTAAAAAGAAAACAGATCGATTGTTACAAGTTTCAAGTAAAAAGAAAACAGATCGATTGTTACAAGTTTCAAGTAAAAAGAAAACAGATCGATTGTTTCAAGTTTCAAGTAAAAAGAAAACAGATCGATTGTTACAAGTTTCAAGTAAAAAGAAAACAGATCGATTGTTTCAAGTTTCAAGTAAAAAGAAAACAGATCGATTATTACAAGTTTCAAGTAAAAAGAAAACAGATCGATTGTTACACGTTTCAAGTAAAAAGAAAACAGATCGATTGTTACAAGTTTCAAGTAAAAAGAAAACAGATCGATTATTACAAGTTTCAAGTAAAAAGAAAACAGATCGATTGTTACAAGTTTCAAGTAAAAAGAAAACAGATCGATTGTTACAAGTTTCAAGTAAAAGGAAAACAGATCGATTGTTTCAAGTTTCAAGTAAAAAGAAAACAGATCGATTGTTACACGTTTCAAGTAAAAAGAAAACAGATCGATTGTTACAAGTTTCAAGTAAAAAGGAAAACAGATCGATTGTTTCAAGTTTCAAGTAAAAAGAAAACAGATCGATTGTTACACGTTTCAAGTAAAAAGAAAACAGATCGATTGTTACACGTTTCAAGTAAAAAGAAAACAGATCGATTGTTACACGTTTCAAGTAAAAAGAAAACAGATCGATTGTTACAAGTTTCAAGTAAAAAGAAAACAGATCGATTGTTACAAGTTTCAAGTAAAAAGAAAACAGATCGATTGTTACAAGTTTCAAGTAAAAAGAAAACAGATCGATTGTTTCAAGTTTCAAGTAAAAAGTTCTAGCGCCGTGTGTGATTTACTTTATAAAGTATTTCATTACCATAGTGCTAATAACAAGTTGTAACACCTAACGTTATTACTGTCTTAATAACAAGTTGTAACACCTAAAGTTATTACTGTCTTAATAACAAGTTGTAACACCTAACGTTATTACTGTCTTAATAACAAGTTGTAACACCTAAAGTTATTACTGTCTTAATAACAAGTTGTAACACCTAACGTTATTACTGTCTTAATAACAAGTTGTAACACCTAACGTTACTACTGTCTTAATAACAAGTTGTAACACCTAAAGTTATTACTGTCTTAATAACAAGTTGTAACACCAGACGTTACCATAGTCTGAACAAAAAGTTGTAACACCAGTTGTTACTATAGTCTGAACAACAAGTTGTAACACCAGACGTTACTATAGTTTTAATAACAAGTTGTAACACATAAAATTATTACTGTCTTAATAACAAGTTGTAACACCTAACGTTATTATAGTCTTAATAACAAGTTGTAACACCTAACGTTATTACTGTCTTAATAACAAGTTGTAACATCTAACGTTATTACTGTCTTAATAACAAGTTGTAACACGTAACGTTATTACTGTCTTAATAACAAGTTGTAACACCTAACGTTATTACTGTCTTAATAACAAGTTGTAACACGTAACGTTACTACTGTCTTAATAACAAGTTGTAACACCTAACGTTATTACTGTCTTAATAACAAGTTGTAACACGTAACGTTATTACTGTCTTAATAACAAGTTGTAACACCTAACGTTATTACTGTCTTAATAACAAGTTGTAACACGTAACGTTATTACTGTCTTAATAACAAGTTGTAACACCTAAAGTTATTACTGTCTTAATAACAAGTTGTAACACCTAACGTTACTACTGTCTTAATAACAAGTTGTAACACCTAACGTTATTACTGTCTTAATAACAAGTTGTAACACCTAACGTTATTATAGTCTTAATAACAAGTTGTAACACCTAACGTTGTTACCGTCTTAATAACAAGTTGTAACACCTAAAGTTATTACTGTCTTAATAACAAGTTGTAACACCTAACGTTATTACTGTCTTAATAACAAGTTGTAACACCTAACGTTACCATAGTGTTAATAACAAGTTGTAACACCTAACGTTATTATTGTCTTAATAACAAGTTGTAACACCTAACGTTATTACTGTCTTAATAACAAGTTGTAACACCTAACGTTACCATAGTGTTAATAACAAGTTGTAACACCAGACGTTACCATAGTCTTAACAACAAGTTGTAACACCAGTTGTTACTATAGTCTGAACAACAAGTTGTAACACCAGACGTTACTATAGTTTTAATAACAAGTTGTAACACCTAAAGTTATTACTGTCTTAATAACAAGTTGTAACACCAGTCGTTACTATAGCCTAAATAACAAGTTGTAACACCAATCATTACCATAGTCTGAATAACTTCCAATAACCAAAGATTTTCCTGAAGCACGTGCTGTAAATCACGTGAAACCATCCTTTACCGTCAGAGACGAATGTAACTGATGAAACTTTAACGTCCTTGTACGAGGGAAAGTAAATGACAATGTTACGGCTCGTGGATTCCAATGAAACAAATCTTTTGTCTTTGTTTAAATACACCAATCAGATCTAGAGAGAGGTGTTGCATATATCACGTGTCGCTAAATTAATGGTGTAATTTTATATCCTTAAAGGCAATACTTTAACAGAGCACCAAACATTTTTACAGCACGTGATCTCTTTGGAACGTGCTCTGACTCACGATTCTTTAATACACGTTTCATTAAAATAACAAATTGACCATTGATTCATGTTATAATAAAATGTTATATAAAGGACGACTGAAGACCGAACGTATTATCCTGTAATTTGTGATATAATAAACTGTTTTTTTGTTACAATAATTTGGGCCTTATTATACAATGTAATAAAATTAGTTGTTCGCTAATAATAAGTGTCGTTTTGCAAGAACTCCTGTTTATCATGTAATCAACTGGTTTGAAATTAGTTAACATTTCTCATCCAATGAATATGTTTATTATATATAAATAAAATTTCAATGAAACGAATACAGCATGTAAATTGTCTGTGTCATTTGACACTATGACCGTCTGGTGGCGCTTTTATCTAAAACTGGCACTCTATACTTCGCTTGTTGAATTTTATAAAATAGTCGTGTGGCTAATATTTCTTTTCCCAGCACAGTATGTCCTTCTTATAGCAAGCCACTTACGGCTAACTGCCGTGTGCACCGTGGAGACTCGAACCATTTATCTTAGCATTGTAAATCCGAAGGCTTACCACTGTCCCACCGGGGGACTCTCCCAACAGAAGTGTCCAAATGTGTTTCTCATCTGTTTGCTCGGGTAACTTCTGAATGTCTACCGTAAAGTATTCTAATCTTGTGGCTTAAGTTAATACTTCCAATAAAATGTATGAATTGCTAAACAATTCTTTCTCGGTGACTCAGCGTTAGGCTTAAGGGGGGTATAATTTGGAGTTCGAAACTCGCGACTGGCATGTCACAGATATCCCCTTCCGTAGCTAAGAGCATAACAATAAACTAGGTCAATTATCAAGTAAGTGAATCACCGTTGTTATTCTGAATTTAACTGTGTTGTTTCCGTGTGCTGTGTGGCGCCCTCTGTCGTAATATGTTACTCCTTTGCTACATGTTAAACAGACAATTAATGTGTAAGAATATTACAATACTTACTGTATTGCATTTATAAACTATTTTCTAAGTATTTAGTCTCCAAATAAACTTCTAACTTAAATATTAAGTTGTAAACGTTTAAAATTATATGAATACTTGAATATGTAGAATTGCAGAAATCAGTTCAACCACAATATTTATAACAAGTTTGCTTTGGTTTAGAATTTTCGAACAAAGTAACACCAAAGGCTATCTGTTCGTGGCCGACCCTACTTTTAATCTTGTCATCAGAGGGAACACAGTTAGTCATCGCTATCCACCATTAACACTTTAGTTACTCCTGTCTGAACGAAGAGTGAAACATGAAACTTACAGTAAATCCATTGCTTCAATGTGTTGATCGCATTTCATGAAACGGGTTGCAAACCGAGAATCTTCGTCTTTAAAGCCACGGCAAATTAACTAAAAGACCACACCCGGCCTTACTTGCGATTCAGACTAGAAACGTTTATTGCAACAAAGAGAAATGTATCCTTCTATAAATCTAATGACAACTGTAATCACAGTACTTAGTACGGCATGGCCAGGTGGATAGGGTGCTTAATTAGTAGTGTGAGGATCGAGGGTTCGAATCTCCCTTACCCCAAACATACTTATCCTTCCAGCCATTGAGGCGTTATAATGATACGTTTAATGACACTATTCATTGATGAAAAAGTAGCCCAAGAGTTGGCGGTTGGTGGTGATGACTAGCTACCTTCTCTATAGTCTTACACTGCTAAATTAAGGACGGTTATAACATACAGCCCTCGTATAGCTTTGCGCGAAATTCAAAAGAAACAAACGAGCCATAGTACTTTAATTAATTTGACTTTTTTTTTCTGAAAGACAAATTACAGAGGCATAGTGTAGAATATTACCGTAAATTATGGTTTTTGTTGTTGTTCTAAGTTCATAGTTACTTAGAACGAATTTCAACACCATCGAGCGATAACTTTTAAATAGTATTGTTGTCTTAAATATTATTGCTTTTTGAAAGCGTAGAGGTTATTTCTTTTTTATGTATATTTGTCTACTAAATATAATTAATATTTTCGCTTGCTCATTGTAAACCACACCTTTTGAACAAACTAAATAATTATTCGTCCATGGCGACTGTTTTTTTAGCTACTTTACTAGAAGCTTTATAAGTGTAGCAACTAATTAACTTGTGAGCAAATGTTTTTGTTGTACCAAAAATACGTCAAGAAAACATTTACTAAGAAACGGTTAAAACAGATCTCTTCTCGAGCTGAGATATTTCACACCGACGAAACGTTCCATTGAGTTTGTGTTTTTACTTCAACGTCACTTTAAACAGATAGTCAGGTTCATTTAATTTTAACCTTTGATTAAGGTTAAACTTGAAAAAATGTGTTTTTAATAATTGGTTACATTTAATAAGACACAATAGTCAGTTACACCTCACAACTTAATTACAGTTAATAAAGATACAATGGTTGGTTACATTTAATAAGAATACAATATTTGGTTAAAGCTGTTAAGGGCACAACTAGTGGTTACATTTAATAAGAATACAATATTTGGTTAAAGCTGTTAAGGGCACAACTAATGGTTACATTTAATAAGAATACAATATTTGGTTAAAGCTGTTAAGGGCACAACTAATGGTCATAGTTAATAAGAATACAATATTTGGTTAAAGCTGTTAAGGGCACAACTAATGGTTATAGTTAATAAGAATACAATATTTGGTTAAAGCTATTAGTGGTACAACTAATGGTTACATTTAATAAGAATACAATATTTGGTTAAAGCTATTAAGAGTGCAACTAGTGGTTACATTTAGTAAGAATACAATATTAGGTTAAAGCTATTATTGGTACAACTAATGGTTACAACTAATAAGAATACAATATTTAGTTAAAGCTATTAATGGTACAACTAATGGTTACAGCTAATAAGAATACAATATTTAATTAAAGCTATTAATGGTACAACTAATGGTTACAGCTAATAAGAATATAATATTTGGTTAAAGCTGTTAAGGGCACAACTAGTGGTTACATTTAATAAGAATACAATATTTGGTTAAAGGTGTTAAGGGCACAACTAATGGTTATAGTTAATAAAAATACAATATTTGGTTAAAGCTATTAGTGGTACAACTAATGGTTACAGCTAATAAGAATACAATATTTGGTTAAAGCTATTATTGGTACAACTAATGGTTACAGCTAATAAGAATACAATATTTAGTTAAAGCTATTAATGGTACAACTAATGGTTAGAGCTAATAAGAATACAATATTTAATGAAAGCTATTAATGGTACAACTAATGGTTACAGCTAATAAGAATATAATATTTGGTTAAAGCTGTTAAGGGCACAACTAGTGGTTACATTTAATAAGAATACAATATTTGGTTAAAGGTGTTAAGGGCACAACTAATGGTTATAGTTAATAAAAATACAATATTTGGTTAAAGCTATTAGTGGTACAACTAATGGTTACAGCTAATAAGAATACAATATTTGGTTAAAGTTATTAATGGTACAACTAATGGCTACAGCTAATAAGAATACAATATTTGGTTAAAGCTATTATTGGTACAACTAATGGTTACAGCTAATAAGAATACAATATTTAGTTAAAGCTATTAAGGGTACAACTAATGGTTACAGCTAATAAGAATACAATATTTAGTTAAAGCTATTAATGGTACAACTAGTGGTTACAGCTAATAAGAATACAATATTTGGTTAAAGCTGTTAAGAACACAACTAATGGTTATAGTTAATAAGAATACAATATTTGGTTAAAGCTATTAGTGGTACAACTAATGGTTACAGCTAATAAAAATGCAATATTTGGTTAAAGCTATTAAGGGTACAACTAGTGGTTACATTTAATAAGAACACAATATTTGGTTAAAGCTATTATTGGTACAACTAATGGTTACAGTTAATAAGAATACAATATTTAGTTAAAGCTATTAATAGTACAACTAATGGTTACAGCTAATAAGAATACAATATTTGGTTAAAGCTATTGAGGGTACAACTAATGGTTACAGTTAATAAGAATACAATATTTGGTTAAAGCTATTAATGGTACAACTAATGGTTACAGCTAATAAGAATACAATATTTGGTTAAAGCTATTGAGGGTACAACTAATGGTTACAGCTAATAAGAATACAATATTTGGTTAAAGCTATTAATGGTACAACTAATGGTTACAGCCAATAAGAATACAATATTTGATTAAAGCTATTAATGGTTCAACTTATGGTTACAGTTAATAAACTGGGAATAATCAAACTGAAGAACAACTCGAGGTTTTGATAAGTTAGCAAAATTATAGATTTTAATTTTAACAGCTCTGAAACAGTATGGACTGGATCACACACTTCTTGATAACTAGAGAACAGTATGGACTGGATCACACAGTTCTTGATAACTAGAGAACAGTATGGACTGGATCACACACTTCTTGATAACTAGAGAACAGTATGGACTGGATCACACAGTTCTTGATAACTAGAGAACAGTATGGACTGGATCACACACTTCTTGATAACTAGAGAATAGTATGGACTGGATCACACACTTCTTGATAACTAGAGAACAGTATGGACTGGATCACACACTTCTTGATAACTAGAGAACAGTATGGACTGGATCACACACTTATTGATAACTAGAGAACAGTATGGACTGGATCACACACTTATTGATAACTAGAGAACAGTATGGACTGGATCACACACTTCTTGATAACTAGAGAACAGTATGGACTGGATCACACACTTCTTGATAACTAGAGAACAGTATGGACTGGATCACACACTTCTTGATAACTAGAGAATAGTATGGACTGGATCACACACTTCTTGATAACTAGAGAACAGTATGGACTGGATCACACAGTTCTTGATAACTAGAGAACAGTATGAACTGGATCACACACTTCTTGATAACTCGAGAACAGTGTGAAACTGGATCACCAAATTTCTTGATAACTGGATCACGAAATTGTTACTTCGACAACAACTGAGAACTGGGTTGCCACAGTTGTTGAGCTACCTGTGATCACCTGTTACAGGTGAGAAGCTGTATTACCACAGTTGCCTATAGCCTGACACTTATTGAAAATGTGTGAAATGTTTCAGTAAACTTATGAAGATTTCATATAGCATGTTACAGAGCATTCAAAATTATACTGGCTCTCATTATAATTATAACGATGAAAGTGATAAATATGAACGGCTAACGTAGATAGGCCAGGTGGTTAAAGCACTCGACTCGTAAACTGAGGATCGCAGGTTCGAATCTCGGTCGCGCCAAATATGCTCTCCCTTTCAGCTGTGAGAACGTTATCTCGTGACGGTCAATCCCACTATTCGTTGGTAAAAGAATAGCCCAAGAGTTGGCGGTGAGTGGTGATGACTAGCAGCCTTCTCTCTAGTCTTTCACTGCTAGATTAGAGATGGTTCGCGCAGATAGCCCTCGTATAGCTTCGGTTTTGTTTTGAATTTCGCGCAAAGCTACATGAGGGCTATCTGCGCTAGCCGTCCCTAATTTAGCAGTGTAAGGCTAGAGAGAAGGCAGCTAGTCATCACCACCCACCGCCAATTCTTTGGCTACCCTTTTTATCAACGAATAGTGGGATCGACTGTCACATTATAACGTTTCCACGGCTGAAATGGAGAGCATGTTCGGTGTAACGAGGATTCGAACCCGTGACCCTTAGATTACGAATCGAGTGCCTTAACCACGTGGCCATGCCGGGCCTGCAGCTACGGATAGCAAGACAAATCACATGCAGAAAAATAATAATGAAATGCGTCACAAACCGAAACGTTACACAGATTCTAACAAGAAAAAACCACCACTTGAAGGATGATAATTTTTTCGGAAGCTGATAATTTTCCTTCCTCTCAACAGCAGCTCCAGTAACACCAGTTCTTACACAGAGGTACACACGAAGTAAGAAACGATCCAAGATGAAAGAGATTTACGTACTCTTATTTTCTGCAGAAAACCACTTGTTCATGACAGCTACTTTTCTCTCATCCTTGTAAAAAAAAACTAGTAAAGCCAATGGTCTAGACGGAGATCCAAAATTCAAGGTTCGATTCCCTGGTTTGGACACATGAAAGTTCCACTCAAAGTACTACTAAATGCATTAGAATCCACGTGTATATTAAACCTGAGGTATATATAATCCGATATCCCACCTCCACTGTGGTACAATGGTATGTCTGTGGACATATACTTCTAGAAACCGGGTTTCGATAGCTGTAGTGGGCAGAGTACAGACAGCCCTTTGTGTAGTTTTGTGCTTAATAACAAAGAGACAATAATCGGATGTTAATACATCTGTTCATCAGTGTAAGTAACTGACTTTAGCTGACCATGGTACACGTATTGTTGTGTGGTATGGAATAACTCTTACAAATACTTATTAGTACCTTTAGCTTTAGTACAAGAGCCCCTTCTAACGTCTTACCATGCTACCAAAAATGTGTTCGACACGAAAACCTGGAACAAATTTCGGCAGTTTTCCACATTAGAAGTCCCGGGCGTAGCCCATCAGCAGTTTTCCATATTAGAAGTCCCGGGCGTAGCCCATCGGCAGTTTTCCACATTAGAAGTCCCGGGCGTAGCCCAACGTCTGAATTGCAGATCGAAAAATCTAAGGTTCGACATTCGATGCAGCTGAACACTCCCCACCTTTTAAGTGTGGGCGCGTGATGAAAATGACAGTCATTCCTGTTATTTTGTACAAGGAGTAGAACAAACCCCTAAAGTCCGCTGGCCAGATCAAATGGTCAGTAGTTTAACCTGTGTGCGCACAAAGTTCAGTTCAGGCTCACAGTTCCGAATTCATAGTATAAGAATTGCAGTAAAGGCCGAAACCCTAGTAAAACCACAGCTGCTGTTCTTCAAGGTTACCTTTATTTTAATTAGGGTTTAGGAATTATTCCGCGTATAAAAAAGTACCCTTTTCAGTATATGGTAAGAAACTTAAACTTAGCTGATATTTATAGCTAGCTAGACTACTGACATTTCACGAAAAGTGAGGGTGGAGGGAATTATGCTGAAAAACTCATCCCTTGTTAGCATGGCATTCTCTTCCCTCTGAGAAACTCATCGCTTGTTAGCATGGCATTCTCTTTCCTCTGAGAAACTCATCGCTTGTTAGCATGGCATTCTCTTCCCTCTGAGAAACTCATCCCTTGTTAGCATGGCATTCTCTTCCCTCTGAGAAACTCATCGCTTGTTAGCATGGCATTCTCTTCCCTCTGAGAAACTCATCGCTTGTTAGCATGGCATTCTCTTTCCTCTGAGAAACTCATCGCTTGTTAGCATGGCATTCTCTTTCCTCTGAGAAACTCATCGCTTGTTAGCATGGCATTCTCTTCCCTCTGAGAAACTCATCCCTTGTTAGCATGGCATTCTCTTCCCTCTGAGAAACTCATCGCTTGTTAGCATGGCATTCTCTTCCCTCTGAGAAACTCATCGCTTGTTAGCATGGCATTCTCTTCCCTCTGAGAAACTCATCGCTTGTTAGCATGGCATTCTCTTTCCTCTGAGAAACTCATCGCTTGTTAGCATGGCATTCTCTTTCCTCTGAGAAACTCATCGCTTGTTAGCATGGCATTCTCTTCCCTCTGAGAAACTCATCGCTTGTTAGCATGGCATTCTCTTCCCTCTGAGAAACTCATCCCTTGTTAGCATGGCATTCTCTTCCCTCTGAGAAACTCATCCCTTGTTAGCATGGCATTCTCTTTCCTCTGAGAAACTCATCGCTTGTTAGCATGGCATTCTCTTCCCTCTGAAACTCATCCCTTGTTAGCATGGCATTCTCTTCCCTCTGAGAAACTCGTCCCTTGTTAGCATGGCATTCTCTTCCCTCTGAGAAACTCGTCCCTTGTTAGCATGGCATTCTCGTCCCTCGAAGATGCTTATATTCGCTCGTTATTAAAACCTTTTAAAAATGCCATGCGTTATTATTATATATATTGTAAGCAAACGGACTTTAAAATGTGTGGAAATGTTTCGGAATAAAACGTAGGTTCTAACTGAGGGAAACTTAAGACGTGTTCTGTACCGTGGGGAACACCCAGTAACGTCGGGTAATAACTTCACGTCAGTCTTGATTTTTGGTGACTTTAAGCAACAAAAAGTCCTTATTTTATTTATTCTCTTCCGAAATTTTTTCAACCAATAAGAAGTAACTGTTGGTGATGGTGTGAGGCTCGTGAAACGAGACGAAAACGAAAGTGCTGATAAAAACTGACTGACGAAAGCTCGAACTTTAGTAACACAGAAAATAAGAACAATAAAAAACACCACTTGGCTAGATGAATGTTGAGTCTGAGGAACGTATTGTACCCCATTATCTGTGACTGTGCTGAGAGTCGTGTTCAAAAATGTCGAAAAAACCGTTCAGAATAACCGGTACAGTGGCTCAAAAAGTCAGTAAATATATGTATGAAACTGTTATTATTATAAAGGCCTGAGAAAATATCTATTTCAGACCGAGTAAACTTCCTTAAAAAAACAATGTTTTAAGGATTATTTTCGTGTTCAAGTTCCTTTATGGTGGGCCCATAGAGTGAACTTTAAAATTTCAGCAAAGGTCAAGAGGTCACAGCACGAATTGTGTTTTTCTCTTCTCATACGAAATCACTTAATTGCATGTATTAGGTTAAAAAGAGAAATTTCTAATTTATTACTGAGTGTGAAATAAAACTTACAACATCTTCCTTTACTGGATGAAATTCTAAAGACATCGAGCCTTAACCAAGATAAACTAATTCTATTATTAATCAACTAATATTATGTTTTTCAGTTGACAGTTAAAAATCAACTAATTCTGTCATTGATGTAACTGGTCAACTACTAACATTGTATCTTCACCTAGTAATTATTACACAACAAACCTGGTCAGCTACTAGCGTTTTTACAATATCGTGTCAATTATCAAATTATGTAAATGGTCTGGTGAACTACTGACGTTTTACCATATCGTATTAACTATCAGTTGATCCAACTGGTCAACTACTGACGTTTTTACCATATCGTGTTAATTATCACTTGATGTAACTAGTCAAATACTGATGCTATAGCATATCGTATTAACTATCAGTTGATCCAACTGGTCAACTACTGACGTTGTTACCATATCGTGTTAATTATCACTTGATGTAACTGGTCAACTACTGGCGTTTTACCATATCGTATTAATTATCAGTTGATCTAACTGGTCAACTGCTGATGTTTTATTATATTGTATTAATTATCCGTTGATGTAACTGATACTGACGTTTTACCTTATCGTGTTTATTATCAGTTGATGTAACTGGTCAACTACTGATGTTTTACTATATCGTGTTAATTTTCACGTGATCTAACTGGTCAACTGCTAACGTTTTCACCATATCGTGTTAATTATCAGTTGATTTAACTAAACAACTGCTGACGTTTTACCCTTTTGTGTTATTTATCAGTTAATATAACTAGTCAACTACAGAGGTTTTAGCGTATCGTGTTAATTATCAGTTGATGTAACCGATCAACTTCTGATGTTTTACAATATATCTCCAGTTATCAATAAATCATTCAAGTTAAATATTGACATCTTAAACCTACAGGGTTAACTTACATATTTGTTGGTTAGTTAACCGGAATCAGACCCAGATTATATTATATGTGTTTATGTATTAAACATTTACAACATCAGAAATAACGTTCAATTTACAGTTACAGAACTGTTCCAAGTGAAACATTGGTTGTGTTATATCACAGTGAAGTGTGGGTAAGTTGTGTTTCGTCGTAGTAGAGTATGGTTGAGTTGCTGAGTTACATCACAGTAAAATATTATGAGTTATTGGGTTACATCACAGTAAAGTGTGGGTGAGTGGTTGGGTTAAAGTGTTGGCGATTTATTGGGTTACATCACAGTGAAATATGGGTGTGTTTTGGGGTTACGTCACAGTAAAATGTGATTTGGATTTTTAAGTTCTTTCTGTCAGTTAGCCATCAAACAACCACTAGTTGTATGTAACATAGCAAAACAAACATTTCCTCGTTGTTGCTTAGCAGTTTGTGAGAAAAAAAAACATACAAAGAAATGTCTCTCTGAATACAAATTACCCTAAGTTATATGTTTAAATAACTTTCATAGAAGTTTCAGAGTATATTTGTCAAGACGGCATTTTATTTTAAGAATCCTTTTGTTTATTTGGTTAATTGTCTGAAGAAACTCCTGGGCTGTTTTCCAGGTTCCGACTCCAGCCACTAGGTGTATAGTGTTGTTGTTGTTGTTTTGAATTAAGCACAAAGCTATACATTGGGTTATCTGTGCTCTGCCCGCCACGGGTATCGAAACCCGGTTTTTAACGTTGTAAGTCCGCAGAAAGTGTATAGTGATTTTCTGGATTCAGTTTATCGTTTCTACCCCAAAATGTGAAATATTCAAAATATTCAATGTCGTTACTTGTGCTTTCTTTAGGACTATCAAAACATGCTGAGATGTGAAAACGTAAACAAAACAAAGCGTTTGTGAAAGGTAAAAAGGAAGCACTGAAACAGTTAATCAGGTAGTTAATGTACTCAACTCGTAATCTGAGGGTCGTGGGTTCCAATCCCCGTCTCACCAAACATGCTTGCCCTTTTAGCCGTGGGGGCGTTATACTGTGACGGTCAATCCCACTATTAGTTGGTAAAAGAGTAGCCCAAGAGTTGGCGGTGGGTGGTGATGACTAGCTGCCTTCCCTCTAGTCTTACACTACTAAATTAGGGATGGTTAGCGCAGATAGCCCTCGAGTAGCTTTGCGCGAAATTCAAAACAAAACAGACGAAAACACTAAAAACACAATTTTTTAACCAAAATGTTAAGATCTTTAGAGCTATTGTTTTCGTTTGTTTTTAAAAAAAACCGTTATTATAAATACATGAATCTATTAAAACATAAAGAATATGTCTGTGGACTCACACTGTTAGAAATCGGGTTTCGATATCCTTTGTAGGCAGATCCAGATAGCCCACTGTGCAAACTTGAGCTCAATTCCAAACAACTCAGTTCTTCACTTCAGAGCCTTAAAGTAACTAAGAAGTATATTTCCATAACTGAACAACGAATGACAAAGAAACTGTCTGAGGTTATATTTTTATACGTCTCTGATTTTGAAACTGAAGACAAATTAAAAGAAGTGTGAGGAACAAACGTTTTCAGTTATGTGGTTTTTGTTGCGAGGTGTAAATCTAATGGCTTACAGTATCTCGTAACTTTCAAACGTTTTTAAAGACTCTTAATGAAATCTCAAATTAACAATGACAGCTGAACTCATGGTTATTTCTTTTATCACAAGATGTTTTAATAACTACCTAGGCTGTCTTTCATGTGTACAACTCCGTAATGGTACGTTTTGTTTGGCTTTTAGATGCAGTTTTCTCACGCCTCATTAAACTGTTTTACTTTCACCAAAACATGAGAAAATAATTATGCAGGCGACATTTGAAAAATAAGTAACTGAGTATGCGCAATAGCAGCGTATAAGAGCAGAACATAACTAATGAAACAATGCGTTCCAATCGTTATAACAACGAGTTTATGGATGACGTAACTTTACATATTTATTTAATTTAGAGCTAATATAATTCTAGATGACGTAGCGTTACATATTCATTTAACTTGTAACGAAAAGACTTTTAGGTGGTGTAGTGTTACACATTTATATAATTTGTAACTAAGAAACTTCTAGATGATGTAAAGGTTCACATTTATTTAACTTGTGACTAAGAAACTTGTAGATGATGTAAAGGTTCACATTTATTTAACTTGTGACTAAGAAACTTTTAGATGATGTAAAGGTTCACATTTATTTAACTTGTGACTAAGAAACTTCTAGATGATGTAAAGGTTCACATTTATTTAACTTGTGACTAAGAAACCTTTAGATGATGTAAAGGTTCACATTTATTTAACTTGTGACTAAGAAACTTTTAGATGATGTAAAGGTTCACATTTATTTAACTTATGACTAAGAAACCTTTAGATGATGTAAAGGTTAACATTTATTTAACTTATGACTAAGAAACTTGTAGATGATGTAAAGGTTCACATTTATTTAACTTGTGACTAAGAAACCTTTAGATGATGTAAAGGTTCACATTTATTTAACTTGTGACTAAGAAACTTCTAGATGATGTAAAGGTTCACATTTATTTAACTTGTGACTAAGAAACCTTTAGATGATGTAAAGGTTCACATTTATTTAACTTGTGACTAAGAAACTTTTAGATGATGTAAAGGTTCACATTTATTTAACTTATGACTAAGAAACCTTTAGATGATGTAAAGGTTCACATTTATTTAACTTGTGACTAAGAAACTTGTAGATGATGTAAAGGTTCACATTTATTTAACTTGTGACTAAGAAACCTTTAGATGATGTAAAGGTTCACATTTATTTAACTTGTGACTAAGAAACTTTTAGATGATGTAAAGGTTCACATTTATTTAACTTATGACTAAGAAACCTTTAGATGATGTAAAGGTTAACATTTATTTAACTTATGACTAAGAAACTTCTAGATGATGTAAAGGTTCATATTTATTTAACTTGTGACTAAGAAACTTGTAGATGATGTAAAGGTTCACATTTATTTAACTTATGACTAAGAAACTTTTAGATGATGTAAAGGTTCACATTTATTTAACTTATGACTAAGAAACTTCTAGATGATGTAAAGGTTCACATTTATTTAACTTGTGACTAAGAAACTTGTAGATGATGTAAAGGTTCACATTTATTTAACTTATGACTAAGAAACTTCTAGATGATGTAAAGGTTCACATTTATTTAACTTGTGACTAAGAAACTTCTAGATGATGTAAAGGTTAACATTTATTTAACTTATGACTAAGAAACTTCTAGATGATGTAAAGGTTCACATTTATTTAACTTGTGACTAAGAAACTTGTAGATGATGTAAAGGTTCACATTTATTTAACTTGTGACTAAGAAACTTGTAGATGATGTAAAGTTTCACATTTATTTAACTTGTGACTAAGAAACTTGTAGATGATGTAAAGTTTCACATTTATTTAACTTGTGACTAAGAAACTTTTAGATGATGTAAAAGTTCACATTTATTTAACTTGTGACTAAGAAACTTTTAGATGATGTAAAGGTTCACATTTATTTAACTTGTGACTAAGAAACTTTTAGATGATGTAAAGGTTCACATTTATTTAACTTGTGACTAAGAAACTTTTAGATGATGTAAAGGTTTACATTTATTTAACTTGTGACTAAGAAACTTTTAGATGATGTAAAAGTTCACATTTATTTAACTTGTGACTAAGAAACTTTTAGATGATGTAAAGGTTCACATTTATTTAACTTGTGACTAAGAAACTTTTAGATGATGTAAAGGTTCACATTTATTTAACTTCTGACTAAGAAACTTTTAAATGATGTAAAGGTTTACATTTATTTAACTTGTGACTAAGAAACTTTTAGATGATGTAAAGGTTCACATTTATTTAACTTGTGACTAAGAATCTTGGGCAGATGTCTACTACAATCTTAAGTTATTAAGCTATTTTAGTAGGTGTCCCCTACAGTTTTAAGTTATTTTTGAGTAGATGTCCCCTGGACCATAAGCTTTTTTTAAAAAAAAAACTTGAGACGTTTTCCAGACGAATACAAAATCTTTTCAAGGTCCAGGAATTACACAACGCCTCCTATCTCATCGCTAAAAATTAAACCACGTCAATTTATTTTTAGATGAATCCTTTAACCTTTCATGACACGTATATGTCGCTAAATCCATTTACAAAAATTATCAAACATCTCTTTCTCACCACTAACGAACATTTTATTTATAAAAGTCATTCTATAACCCCATTCGGATTTGAGATGAAATATTTAAATAGTTATTAGTTCGAAACAAATAACAATAAAAAAAATTTAAAGCCTCGTTTAAATTGTCGTGTAGACTTAAAGCCGCCATGTCCAGAGACAGATATTTTTATACAAAGCCTGACTGTTAGAAACCTTTCAAGATTAAGCTATTAGAAAGCACTTACGTGCTAACATACCTAAATAGTAATATGTACGTTTCTCTTATGAAGGTTTTTAGCTATTAATTCTTTGTAAAATTGTTCTTTACTGAACCGATATTGTCGACTTGGTGTAAAAAAATCCGATTAATACTTCTATCAAATATATCTGTAACACCGTACTTCTGTTCTAATATTTGTATATATATTCTAATATCTGTAACACCGTACTTCTGTTCTAATATCTGTAACACCATACTTCTGTTCTAATATTTGTAACACCGTACATTTTCTGTCCGTTTGTTTTGTTTCGTACCTACTCGAGAGGACCCCGCATGATTTTGTTCGTAGGGACGTCACTTTAAACACTGTAAACTTGTATTCTGTTAGCTTGATGCTTCGACAAGAGTGACAAACGTTAGGTTAAGGCACTCGACTCGTAATCTGAGGGTCGCGGGTTCGAATCCCCATCACACCAATCATGCTCACCCTTTCAGTAGTGGGGGCATTATAATGTGACGGTCAATCCCACTACTCGTTGGTAAAATAATAGCCCAAAAGTTGGCGGTGGGTGGTTATGACTAGCTGCCTTCCCCCTAGTCTTGCACTGCTAAATTAGGGACGGCTAGCGCAGATAGCTCTCTTGTAGCTTTGCACGAATTTCAAAACAAACAAACAAACTCACTCGAGGGCTATCTGCGTCAGCTGTCACTAATTTTTAACTGATAAAAATAAGGAAGGGTGCTAATCAGCAAAATACCCACCGCCAACTTTAGAACTGCTCTTAATGTGATAAATTACCACAGATGAAAGGGCAGACATGTTTAGAGGCGGGTTTCGATCTCTCAGACAGCGAATCAAATACCTTAACCATCAGGCCATAACAGACCTCTAGTGTCTAACAATCTTAATAAGTTTCTTAATATGCAAGTCTTAAAGCGCCAAATCCTCTCATTAAACCTATGACACCAGTAAAACTATTGTCACTTTAGTAAGCTATAACCCCCTGGTGGTAAGACTTACGCGAAATTTGCCATTTAAGAATTGAAAATACATATTCCAACGTGGATTCATTCATTTGTTTTTAATTTCTATATAATATAGTATCCAAAAGCTTTAAGTGTTATTTGTAACGAGTGAGTATCTATTGACTGAATAGGTTGTTTAGGTTTGTTGTTGTTGTTGTTGTATTTTCTAAACATACTCGCTTTTTTTCTTCCCAAACTCTAATTAACCGTATCTAAATAAACAGTGCGTAATGAAGAAAAAATGATAATGTGGGGTTTCATGTCCGCACTGATCCTCTTTAATTGGGGCGCGGGAAATAATAAAATCCAATTAGAGTGAGCTATATACTTAGAACGAAA